>NC_139542.1:44866775-45127671 GCF_965153285.1 Podarcis tiliguerta | reverse complement strand
AGCATACTGTGGTTTCCCACCCCATTGCTGTGTCTACTTTTTCCCTTCTTTTTGTCAGTTCTCAACTATAATTGAGAATTCAATGCAACATCTTCGACAACCTTCTCCCACCCTTGGTATCCGATTTTGCCTTAGCAGCTTGAATTTCTGTGGGCATCTGAGGCATCCTCATCAAATTATTTAAGGGGTTTGCGCCCACATTACTAGCAGTAAAAACATTGTGTATAGCAGTTTTCCATCTACAGTAATCAGCACAGAAGACTATCAAGAGAAAATGGTACAGCTTTTTCTTTCATCCTTTGTAATCCTGGATTCTAAAAATCCCAAAAGAACATGTAGAGGTTGTTTTGCTCTTTGTACCATTACTAAATATCTGATTTATTGTTCCAAATAAGCCTTGGAGAGTCCATTGAGACAGTGCATGTGAGAAGCCCTTTCATTTTCTTCTGCCTGACCACCTATTTTAAACCAGACACAGCCTTGATGTATGAGAAATAAATTAGCCACAATAAGCCACTTTCCTAAGAAACAGATACACCACAGACTAAATTGGGGCAGCCAATCAAAACACTGAAGCCCTTTCTGTCTGCACAGAGATGATAACTTTGCCTCTTACTCCTGTCACCAAGCTACTGTCTATATTTTAAACAAGGTTTACAAATTGGCTCCTATTCTTTCTTCAGCATGCTTTCTTTCAAGTTCCACCAGCACTAAAAAGAGGGAGGGTCAGAGATCAGCGCTGTGCACAGAGAAGCAAAAAATAAAACACATAAGCCTCTTGTTAGTAAATAAAAATTTCAACAGGGACTTTGCTCAAAGATGGACACTTGCAAGGGCAAAAACCCAAACAAGGAGTTATTCAACCTACTCTAAACCAGAAATGAAAATCAACAGAGGCCTTGGCAAGAGACCTCTCTCCAAATATACTTTAAGCTGTGGCTACGCTTTACTGCAGCTTTCATTTCTCCAGAATTGCCATCCATCGTTCATCCTCCTTTAAATGTAAAATCGTTGTCAGATAGATGCAGTTTTTGGCAAAAGTGGGTTCACACAAATCTTTCCATGCATCATAAAAATCCCTGGAGAAGGTTGAGGACCATGGAGGCTGCCTGCACCCTCAGCCACTGGGCTCCCTCATCCTCTGTACCACTGATGTACATTAGAAGGAGCATATTGACAAGCTATGCAAAACGAAATTGCAACGAGATGCAAAACCATCTCAGAAGTCTGCAGCTTTTCAAAAGTCCTACCCTGGTGTCCATTTTTTTATGACACAGAAAGTATCCAAAAATAATTTCACCTAAGCTACACTAATGGGGCACTGGTAGTCCAGTCTATGTACTGGTGGGGGGGGGGATTATCAGCCTGGAGGGAAAAGGAAAGCCTCAATGGATGCAGCTTTCAGAGAGCCTTTTATGTGCAAACAGTGCTGCTTAAGTGAGCAAAGTAATTCATAGATCACGTCAGCTCTGCCTTACGAGTATAAACCAAAACACTGAAGGATTCCTTGTGTAATTATAAGGTCATAGAAGGGGCTGCCAAAATGTCAGCCAGTCACACAATCCCTCCAGGATTATCTTAAGTGAAAAACAAGCTAACAAAGACATTCCCAGCCAGCTGCACTCAGCAAGGTGTCAACATTGGCAGTACTGCATAGGAGAGCATCTGGGATAGATTAACCTTTTACATCTCTGCTGTGGAATGAAAGCAGAGTCTTCCATTCAATAGTCACTATTTTTTGTAAAAGCAATGTATTAAAAAACCTGCGCTAAAGTAACTGAAAACAAGTAAATAAGAAAATAAGCCACTGAAATAAGCCCATTCGAGTGAGAGTCTACCATGACTGAAGATGTCTACTATTGTGTTCTTAAAATAGACACTGGTTCTCATCCTTTAAAAACAAATGCTGTAATTAAAGAATCAGATTTGACTACTCAAAAGCAAAGTGATGAAACGAATTTTGTTGAGATGGTTAACACCAGCTCACTTACTTCAGATCTGTACATTTCTGCATGCCTGTTGCTTCTGGGTGGCTGGAGCTCCACATCGCATTGGTACCCAGTGATGGGCAACTTCACTTCCTGCCTGCACTCATGATTATGGCCCAAGCCAATCCAGCTTCAGATTTTGCTCAGCCTTCAAGTTCCCTGCCCCTTCTCCTCTTCTGGAGAATAGAACCGGGTTCGTGTCTCCGCTCCTCCACATGCAGCTGCTGGGTGACCTTGGGCTAGTCACACTTCTCTGAAGTCTCTCAGCCTCACTCACCTCACAGAGTGTTCGTTGTGGGGGAGGAAGGGAAAGGAGAATGTTAGCCGCTTTGAGACTCCTGAAGGGGAGTGAAAGGTGGGATATCAAATCCAAACTCTTCTTCTTCTTCCCTTTAAGCAACACAAATCCCCTATTAAAGGAAGTAGTACTCCGGCTGATCACCAAAGAATTGATGCTTTTGAATTATGGTGCTGGAGGAGACTCTGGAGAGTCCCATGGACTGCAAGATGATCAACCTCTCCATTCTTAAGGAAATCAGCCCTGAGTGCTCACTGGAAGGACAGATCGTGAAACTGAGGCTCCAATACTTTGGCCACCTCATGAGAAGACTCCCTGGAAAAGACCCTGATGTTGGGAAAGATGGAGGGCACAAGGAGAAGGGGACGACAGAGGCCGAGATGGTTGGACAGTGTTCTTGAAGCTACCAGCATGAGTTTGACCAAACTATGGTAGGCAGTGGAAGACAAGAGTGCCTGGTGTGCTCTGGTCCTTGGGGTCATGAAGAGTCGGACACAACTAAATGACTAAACAACAACAACAAAGTGCTCCAGCTATGGGGAAGAGGAAGATCTGACAGTGCCCTTTGGAAACGGGAGAGGGGTTTGTGGGAGAGACTGGTGAAGATGTCAGTTTCCCAACTCTATCATTTAATCCAAACCAGAGAATAGTTCAAGGGCCTTGCAATGCTCACCTCTTCTTTCAAGGCGAGAATGTGTCCCCCAAACTTGTTTTTGAGCATAGGCCTGGCAAGCTTTGCAGGCATCTCTTGCAGCAACATCTACAACCAGCAGCCACATTCAGAAGGTTTGCATTAAAATGCAAACTGAACAAATCCCTCTGGTCCTCTATCACTGTGCACATCAGAGGCAGTTGTTCTCTCAGCAGTTCTGGCACCTGCCTGCCACGTTGCTCTTTATAAACAAAATTGGCATATTTTGCAGATTTGAAACCACATTGAATTAGTCGTTATGTTAAAGGGATATAAAGATATTATAATAAATGAACATGAATGAGAGAAATTGCTGGAGGGGGAATTACTAAAAGGGAAGCATTTACAGGGCATTGGCAGTGCTGTAGGCACCTTGGAATTGGCCCCTCAGAGTCATGATGTAGGCTGTCACTGACCTACTATTTGTGACATTACTGCTACCTAAAACATTGGTGGCATTGCTGAAATAAAAGCGTATGGAAATTTCGGTTCTGCTATTTTTATGTGGCATTAGGAATGTATTCCTTTGTTGCACAACCTTAAATGGCACTGATTGAATAAGCTTCCATTGGAAATTTTTTTTTTGTGTTGTGTTGAATAGGAGTTTGTGTAATTCATTTACATATCCTCTGTGACTATCAGCACTTTAAACAGTTTACCATACCGTAAACTAATTATATCAGTTGAAATGTGAAAGCTAGTATAAATAACAAAAGTGAATAATTTAGCAACTGAGATATAATATATGAATGTAGCTCCCCTCTCAATATATTTTTTATACTTAAGAAAAGAAGAATGGCTGAATAGTAGTGAAAACCAATTACAGCAAAATGATAGGATACAGAACATTTTTTGTGTGTGTTCCAGAATAAGATATATAAAATGGAAAAGATTATGCTTCCTCTTTCTTTACAGCAGTGTATTTTGGTAACAATATGTGCAAGAATGTAAAAAAGGAGGGCCACCAAGGAAAATTAGAAGATCATCTGGGGGGGGGGGTACTTGATTCCAATAAAAATAAAAGAAAAAATATTGGACAGAACAGAAAGCAGGAGGAGTCCAACATAAAGTATTTCAAAAAAACTTTTCTGTGGCAACACAAAGAAAACTTTTTCCAGATTATCGTACTAGCAGTCTCTTCTCTATACCCAGAACATTTCTTCATTCAAAAAGAAATATATATATAGCTAATAGGGTGGGATTATACATAATTGTGGCAAACATATGTTCTCATAACTGAGTTAGCTTAGGTAATCTGAAGGTGAAACCCCTGTTCTCAAGAAGTTAACTGTCATAGTCTCAAATGTGATTCTGGGGCTGGGGGAAGGTTGAAAATAGCCCAGTGGGAAGAATTTGTAAGGAAGAATTGTGGCATGGGCTATATCTGTGGGTGTGATGTGTCTTAATACTTCATATTCTAGACTACAGAGAGGGAGTTTTGTATTGACTAAAACACAGGCGTTGACCCTGACTGTATTTTATGCAGCCTCAAATTCAAAAAGAAAAATGCGAGCGAACTAAGCAGGATGCAAAAAAGAATTCGAGGATTCATTGAAAACAAAAAGACCAACCAACCAACCAACCAACCAACCAACCAACCCCGCCTTTAAATACATCAGAAGCAGAAAAGTAACTAGGTAAGTGGTTGTATCTTTGAATAATGAGGCTTAGTGGTGTGAATTATTTGCATTCGCCTTCACTGTGGAAGATGTAGGGCAGATCCTTGCTCCTGAACTAACGTTCTCAGGAAGCGAGTTTGAGGATCTCAGGTGAATAGTCGTGGCAAGACATGACTGGGCACCTGCAAAAGCCAACACTGGAGTATATGGGGCACATGTAGTAACAGTGCAATAGAAACATCCTATGAATGTTTATTCCACTATCCTGCTATATTCACTGGAGCAGTTTCCTGGATAACTGAGCTCTCACCCCAGTGGATGTAAGAGCTCAATGAGCAAAGTTCTAATACATGTGAATGCTTTTCAGTGGCCTTTATTTGGAAATCATAATATTTACATTTGATCCCAAGACAGGCTGCTTATTATTGTTTATTACATTTATATCCCACCGTATTCCTACAAGGAGCTCAAGGTGGTGTACATGGTTCTCCACTCCTCCTTTTAGCCTCACAGCAACCCTATGAGATAGGTTAGTCTGAGAAACAGTGAGTGGCCCAAGGGCACCCAGTGAGCTTGATGGCTGAGTGGTGATTCAAACCCTGGTCTCTCTGGTCCAACACTCTAACCACTGCACTATACTGGCTGCCTCATTTACTGCTTCCATGGCAAGTGTTTAGTATGCTGGTCTCTCTATCTCTTTCTGGCTACTGGAAACATACACTTCTGTGTTCACTGAATAATACATGGAAACGAGGGTGCTGCACTTCTGGCTGCTACAACAAAATAAATAGCCACTTTTGGATAAAAAGCCACTTTTTAATCTAGCAATGTCACTGTATTACTTTCAAGATAACAGCATAGTGAAATAATAGTTCTGGAGATTAAATTATGAATGCTAGCACCATGACTGAGAGAGAACAAATCTGCGAGGCCATATTTCACACGGTGATGGTATTCCTTGCCAAAACTGTAATTTGAGGCGAAAAGAGTACTTATAAATCTGGAACCAATGTGCTTGCCTTCCAAGAACAATGAAATGATGAAGAGCTGCTGCTGGTTCTTTAGATTAATATAAAGCTGTTAAACTCAAAATAGAACTAATATAAGAAGTCACATTCAGTATACAAAGTGCAGGTTGAAAAGTTAAAGCCCATCAACTTACTTTCTTTTTTTACTTTTTCTCCTGAGGAGGGGGCATTTGTATTACTTTTATAGTTACTTCTCAGGCTATTTTCTATTGCTAGCATGTCTTAGCAAACCCTGTCTTCTGCAACTTTCACCCATGCTTGGAACTGTAGTGGTGAGGGCCCAATATTTCATTCAAGTATTGGATTTTTGGCACAAGAAAACACAGTCGTGCCCTTCTCACATACAACTTAATTAAAAGAGCTTAGCTGAACTGTATCTAGTATAATCAGGCAAGTCTACTGGGATGCGATATAGATTCAGAGGAAATCTTGGCTGCACATATTTATGGCTTAGAAGAAATGAGTTTAAGGGAAGAATAAGGATTTTTATTAAAGTGGCATGAGGATTTCTTTCAAATTCATTTATTATTGCTTTAGTAAGCAAGGCTTTGGAGTAGCCTTATTGCTATCACTGGCCATACCTGAATTTATTTTGCAGGAGAAAAATGAAACACTAGCATGGCAATCTGCTTGTGGCTCTATGTACAATATAATGATTTTCTTTTTTAAAAAATAAAGTAATAAGCAATTAGTGTCTGCTTCAATTCCTGTTACTTTTCTTCTTTTTTTTTTTTGTTAAGGCAATTAAGGGCTAGGCTGAAATCCCAGTAATGTAGTACAAACCATAATTGTTTCCTCCTATGATTGTGCTAAATAAAATCAAATAGAATGAATTCTAGGGGAAACAATAAGTGGTATCCATCACCCTTCTCCATATTCCACTGCCTGCTCTGTATAATTTCATTTCAGAACCATTTAACATAAAATAAAGGATTCTATTACCTGCACCAGTGCCATTTCTCTTTATATTTGAAATATATTTAATTATACAAGGTCACATCTGAAGTGATAAAACCCTCAGAAGAGAAAGAAATGGCACTTTTCCATATCAGATATATTCTGTCCCTATCAAAAAAGGGAGAAAAATGCTTTATAATGCTAAAATTACATGATATTATCCTGAAATGACAAGATATGTCTTATTCTTGTCTTGTACATTCCTGGAATTAGGTTGGAGGATAAAAGAAAATGAATGGTTCTGAGAATTGGCTGCTCCAAAGAGTATACTCCCTCATTACTCATTCTTTTTAATTGGCAGTCCACAGCAGGAAAAGAAAGAATATGCCCATTGCATTAGGAGATCAGAGTTATGACCTTTTCTTTATGATGTAGCATAAAAAATCATAGCAAATTATAACAGCTGTTACGGATGTGTTAAAACTGCCAACATTCTGTTTGTGCTAACAGGTTTTGTTCCGAATTCTAAATTTAGAGAGAATTTGCCAAGCACTGAAAATACTCCAGGCTTAGAAAAACGTCACTATTAAGAAAAGGACCAGAAATGGCACAGGATTGTTTTTTGTTTTTAGAAAGGAAGCCATTGTCCTATTTTCCCCCATTAAGGCTCCACATTTCCCTCTTAAGTTGAGTAGAGGAAGGATAATCTAAAGCAAAAAATGGGTGATGTTTGCAAATAATAACAGCTTTTCCATTACATAGACCCTTACCTGTCTAATTAAGAGTGCCAGCACGCTATGTTGGTTTCTGCTGGGATGCTGGCTGATACAATCTATCACGTTTTTAGAAGGAAGCGATGTAATATATAATGCATTGTTGCTTGTAGATTGACATTTAGCTACATTAATTTTGAAAGAGAACACACATAAATCAATAGAGAACCTAATTGTTTGTTATTAGAGTAATTTCCAAAACAGATCTGTCAAGTACTCCACAGGAGGTGAGCAGTGCTTGCTTTACAAACTACTGCAAATTCGCAAGAAACAATGTCTTAAAAAACACAGCTGTGGTACTTCCCTGTCTGTATGCGCATTATTTATTTAGTAGTTTAGACCGTTATTGACAACTTGATTCCGGAGACTCAGACTAACAGCCTTTTCCTAAGGCAATTTTCCTGAGGGATATTTATACTGGTTTGTATATATTTCTTCCCCCCCCCCATCTCCCTCTCTCATTTGTAATTCAAATGTAAAACTTAAAATGACTAATCCTGTGATCTACTACTGATTTTAGACATGGTGATGCCAAGGAGGAGATGGACTTGATGCAGATGAGGAGCTGACAAATACTCATGGCACAACCCAGTTGTGAAAATGAGGGCAACCTTGAGGAGATTTCAACATCTGACTGTGCCCCCCCAAAGCCACTGAGCTGAGATGACCAAATTAGGATCCCAAACTCTCTTCACCAATGCACCAGACACACAGGGTATGTGACTCACACATAGGCTCCTGCCTAAGAAGCTAGAAAGTTGAACCTGTAGCCCCTCAGCAGTATGGCTGGGCAAGGCTTCAAGATAGAGTTTGTCAGTAAGCTGGCCTACTCCAGGAGGAGTTTAAGGCAGGTAAGAATATACAAGAGGCTAGTTAGATCAGGCTAAAGGCCCATCTGGTCCAGCATCCTCTTTGCACAGTGGCCAGCCAGATGTCTATGTGAAGCCTGCAAGCAGGATATGACTGTATCAGCACTCCACAATTGTGATTTCCAACAAATGGCATTCAGAGGCATACTGTCTCTGACAGTGGAGGTAAAGCACAGCCATCAAGGCTAGTAGCCACTCATTGCTAGAATACAGCTCCCCCCCCCAAATCCCTTGTCCATTGGCCATGTTGGCTGAGGCGGGTTGCAATAGGAGTCCAACAACATCTGGAGGGTAAAAGGTGTCCCATCTCTGATTTAAAGTTTGATTATCACAGCAAGATCTGTGTTCCCTAGGGAGGTTTCTCAGATCCTGCAAGACCATGCCTCTTGCTTGCCACATTCTCCTAATGACTGATTCTCTCCATCCTTGAGCCTTGCCCAGCAATTTCATGGACCTCAGCTGCATAATGCGCATTTGTTTTACACACACACACACACACAGAGAGAGACAGACACACACACTATTGATTTGTGTGTCTATCTATATCAATCAGCCCTAAACCCAACTGCTGAAAAATACAATATTGCCAAGTATCAGAAAATATTAATGAGTAGATGGATGAAATATGGCAATTTAACATTTTCAGGCAAAGTTACCCTGTGTTTGTTCCTATTCTTGTGCGCATACCCAGCATACCTTAGTTTTCCTCTTCTTGGCAGTTTAGAATTCATCCCACTAATACAAGGATATTGCAGTGATTTCCCCTTACTGGTTTAGTGAAAATCATCTGTGTATTCTTAAAGATATGGTACAAATATCAAGTATTATTGTGATATAGGTACATGAGTGCCTTGATATTAAGGCTGCTTTTTAAAGGTTTCAGCGTGTTTCAGCTTCAACATTCTATTCCTTATTCAAAGAAAGACAATTTCTCCTGTCAATATGACATATTCACAGAGAATATACCTGACTGCGCTACATTAAATGAACAACGGTGAAGCACTCAAAACAACAGCCTTGTTCATGTTTACTTGGAAATAAAGCATTCACATGTAGCAACTGGAGTAGGCCCATCCCTACCACTGTGCTGCCTCTGACCTTTGTACATTGAGTGCAGAGATCTGAAGAGGGAATCTTTTGCATGAACAGCTTCTTGTGTATATATACTTCACACAAGCAGCACACCTATGGGTGGTGTGCTCATGTGGAGCCCCTGTATGCAAACAGCTGTTTGAGTAAATGGTTCCCTTTTTACAACTCTGTGCCAAACTTGTGGCAGTCAGGTGTGGTGCAGCAATGGGGACCACAGTATGGAAGGGGGCTAGAATTGCAGTCCCTCTCCTGCTGCTACATGTGGATGTCTTTCATATGAGTAAAAGCAGGTATAGGATAGCTCAGTTGGTTGGAGTGTGGTGCGGATAATGCCAAGGTTGCAGGTTTGATCCCCGTGTGGGACGGCTGCATATTCCTGCACTGCAGGGGGTTGGACTAGATGATCCTCAGGGTCCCTTCCAACTCTGATTCTATGAAATATGAAATACACAATAGACATCACAAAGGTAATAGACACAACCAGCTGATCTAGCTATTTGATAGCCTCAGTCTTAATTCTGCAGGAAACTCTAATAAAGGAAATGATTGCAAATGCCCAGATTTTTTCTGATGGAAATAAATGGGGAACAAAAAACACTTCATTTTGACCCTGGTATTCACCCTATATTTCCTTTCTTTCTCGCTAGAGATTTCCGTGTCCCGTTTTCACCAAATCTTTAGAGGGAATGAGAAAAGGGGAATAGACCCAACACTGTTGACTTCTGCTACACTGTTCTAATATTCATACTTCAGAAAATTGTTCCTCTTCACTGCCAGCTTTTCTCAGAAGTGCAGCAGTAGTTCGTTCCAAGTATTGTGTACGATTAAATGTCAGTCTGTCTCCTCCGTATCTGAGGAGATTCAGTGGAGATTCAACACCTCAGTTCATGGATTGAATTCATTGTTTCCCCCCATGTGTTTCAAACTGAATTAATGCACTCACCCTCTAAAATGAGTAATTTGTGAGGTACCAATTTATATAATATATAACATGGTAGTGTAGGGCAACATATACACTAAAATATAATTGCCATAAGCATGTTACAAAATCATTGTTAAAATGGTGGGCTGATTAAAAAATATAATACTTTTCATAGGCCTGTTGGAATGAAAAGGCCTTCAACAGATGCCTGAAATTCAGAAGCAAGGATACCTGTCAAATCTCTATTGGAAGAGTGTTCTACAATATGGAATTGGTGATTCTAATTGCCTGACTTCTGGTTGAGGCCAGTTGGGCCTCTGAAACATGGGGAGCAACTAGCAGCACCCCTCCAGATGAGGTCAGCGATCAAACTGGTATATAAGGGCTCAGGTGGTCCTTAAGGCATTCTGTACCCAAGTTGCTCAGAGCCTTGAATCTGGCCTGGTATTACAGATCTCGGAACTATAGTACTGTATTGATAAGTAAATTAAGGGGAGGGGAATCAACCCAAAAACCATGTAACAAGTTTTGTGTTCTGTTTCTATGGTAAGCAAGCAATGATTGATTTTTACAAGTGTCAGATTTATATCCTTAGCCCAGAATTCATGTCTGAATTCATGCCATTTGCATCATTCTTCCATTCCATTCCAATCTCTCTCTTTCCACTTTCAATGTGCATATCAAAACCAGCATCCAATATACCTTATGCCCTTTCCTGAACCACCGAAACCCCTTAAGTGAGAAGCCGCAGATAACATGAGTCATATCATTTTGCTTGGAGAAGTGTGTCTTTCTAATGCCCCAATGAACTAAAACTCCAAACAAACACTTGCATTTGTGAGCATGAAACAGCAAAAGAACAGCGAACTAAAACCAAAAGCTAACGAGGCCAAAACCTCTATGACAGAGAAGCACATCTTGAAAAAGCAATCTGTAATTGGCACTCTACCAAACACCCCTCGCCTTTCTGCTTTATTTCTCATGAATAGCATTCTCCAACTAATGGGTCCAAAGTATTCAAACGGAAGAATCCACATTTAACTGTCTAAGTGCTCTGGGCTGGGGTGAGCATTTCTGTTAAATAAAACACACATTTCAAGGGAGAAAAAGATTTTAAGGTCTCCATTAGAGCCGTTTATTTCCAATTAGAATGCACTTTACTTTTGGGTACAGAAACAGTGAACTAGAAAGCAAAGAGAAATGTGTGACATGCTGTTTTATATACTGAATGATTGTGCTGGCCCAAGGCCCTTTGCTTCCTGAAGTGGAGCTCAAATGGTGCATGCCAGGTCCAACACTATTTCTTTTTTTAATCAGACACCAGTTTCTGACTTCAACTATCCCCTACTTACAATTTTGTAAAGTTGCTCTCCTCTGCACAGTCCCACTGAGTAAATCCCGCTGGATTTCTGCCTAGGCCTAAGTTACATTCCTCCCCCCCTTCTGCCCTCCCCACCAGGTGGTTTGCTGTTCCTGCTAAAGTATGCCACAGGTGCTCACTGACTAGCTCAGGCACCCAACCTGCAGCCCTCCAGATGTTTTGGCCTACAACTCCCATGATCCCTGCCTAACGGGACCAGTGGTCAGGGAATTGTAGTCCAAAACATCTGGAGGGCAGAAGGTTGGGGATGCCTGGTCTAGCTCCTCTTTCCTTCTGCCAAGGCTGGTTACCATCTCAGGTGTCTCCACTTCCTCACTGAATGGGATGACATGGAGGTTTGAACAGCATCTCATGCTGCTCTTTATGCCTTGTGGTTCACCACCGCTCATGAGGGCAAACACAGAGGCAGTGCCAGGGTACAACACTGCCACTCTCAACAGTGGTGCCACCTGGAGTGGGTCGCTTTATCTTGTGGCACGGCAGGGCTAGCCCTGCTAAATGGTACAAGATTTAGAACTGTACAGTTAATTATGGCTTACTTTTAAAATGCAGGGAGGCAAAGTCTATGGCCCTTTCATCTCGGAAAGGACAACTCCATTAAAAAAGCACAAGCCATGGACTAATAGCAGACAGCACTGCATATGTATATATATGGGTTCACAGAGCTGCTTCGCTTGAATTTATACACAGATAGGCCTTTGTACAAAGCAGCAGGTAAACGGTGCATTGATTACCATGCCTAATGATCACAAGTACATGAATGCCACTGGGAAATTAGTAACAGCCACAGCTTCCCAACACACACACACACACACACACACACACACACGGCATGCCCTATTAAATGTGACACTGCACATACCTGCTGCTTCCTGGATGGAATTGCCTTTCCCATACATGTTTTGTCATGTCTAAGATGGACTCCACACCCAGGATTAATTGAACAAGTATTTTGACATACTGGTGTGTTTGTGTGTGTAAAATAAAAGACTGAAGGATTTTACAAAGATTACTTCACCTACCAGAAATATAAGCAACGGGATTCAACACTGTACTTCTCTTCCCCCAGCCAACCTCCAAACTGCTTATTTCATTTTGAATGAGAATGGGAAATCTCAGCAGGAAGCCATAGGGCGCATATATTATTCATTTACCTAAAAAACCTGAGGTAGGAACCCAATGGATTCTTTTTCAGAAATTGGTCTCCAGATGTTAGAAAAGCGCCATGCTCTAGAAGTTCCTTAAATATCATGGGGAAACAATTCCATCTGTTCAGCAAGTTGCATATGTTGAAACCCACAGCAGTGTCAGCAGCTTGTTTCCCCAACTTTTTTTTTACACCTTTCCACCAGAATTTAATTATTCCATCTCTTACATGTGGTGCCCTGCAATTTAAGGTAGAATAACACAGCAGCCACCACACAGCGAACAAACGAGATAATTGCTGCATTATTTAAGAATCCATTTAAAAATACTCCAGCCAGAAAATCAGTATATATTAGTCATAAACTGGTCAGGTGTCTTCCTTGGTTTCAGACTAAGTGCGGTTGCAAGAAAATTTAATGTCGCAGGTGCATTTGTAAGACGTTCACACAAAGGGCACCTTACCTTTACAGTAAAGGATTTGTAAATATTTGCTCTCAGGGCCTGATTTATTAAAGCACTTAGTGGCATGCACAAATTAAAGAATACACCTAACATCTGCACCTATTCGATGGAATATGCACCAAATCGTATTGCAACTCAAGGATGTTAATGAATCAAAATGCCTCCAAGTGTCACTAATGTGCTTCACAGACCAAAGCTGTATTCTCCCTTACTTTGTTTGATACTTTCAAGCATTCATATGTTCCAACTTTGAGCACTCGGCAACAAAATAACTGAGACACTGTTGTCAAAAATAAACTAACATGGGTAACTCTTCAGGGGCACAGTTTAGAAAGGAAGGAGATTCCCTTGCTCAGATCTCATCACATAACTCTATTGCTGCATACACACCATACAGTTAAATAACTTTTAAAGTGCCCTCCCCCAAAATCCTGGGAACTGCGGTTTGTTAACAGGGCTGGGAATTGGAGCTTAACGAGGGAGTAAACACATTACTTTCTTTACTACAATCTACCTCTCAGAGGAAGAGGAACCAGAGACCAAATTGCAAACATGCGCTGGATTATGGAGAAAGCTAGAGAGTTCCAGAAAGACATCTACTTCTGCTTCATTGACTATGCAAAAGCCTTTGACTGTGTCGACCACAGCAAACTATGGCAAGTTCTTAAAGAAATGGGAGTGCCTGATCACCTCATCTGTCGCCTGAGAAATCTCTATTTGGGGCAAGAAGCTACAGTTAGAACTGGATATGGAACAGCTGATTGCTTCAAAATTGGGAAAGGAGTACGACAAGGCTGTATATTGTCTGCCTGCTTATTTAACATATATGCAGAATTCATCATGCGAAAGGCTGGGCTGGATGAATCCCAAGCCGGAATTAAGATTGCTGGAATAAATATCAACAACCTCAGATATGCAGATGACACAACCTTGATGGCAGAAAGTGGGGAGGAATTAAAGAACCTTTTATTGACGGTGAAAGAGGAGAGCGCAAAATATGGTCTGAAGCTCAACATCAAAAAAACGAAGATCATGGCCACTGGTCCCATTACCTCCTGGCAAATAGAAGGGGAAGAAATGGAGGCAGTGAGAGATTTTACTTTCTTGGGCTCCATGATCACTGCCGATGGTGACAGCAGACACGAAATTAAAAGATGCCTGCTTCTTGGGAGAAAAGCAACGACAAACCTAGACAGCATCTTAAAAAGTAGAGACATCACCTTGCCAACAAACGTCCGTATAGTAAAAGCTATGGTTTTCCCAGGAATGATGTATGGAAGTAAGAGCTGGACCATAAAGAAGGCTGATCACCGAAGAATTGATGCTTTTGAATTATGGTGCTGGAGGAGACTCTGGAGAGTCCCATGGACTGCAAGAAGATCAAACCGATCCATTCTTAAGGAAATCACCCTGAGTGCTCACAGGAAGGACAGATCCTGAAGCTGAGGCTCCAATACTTTGGCCACCTCATGAGAATTGAAGACTCCCTGGAAAAGACCCTGATGTTGGGAAAGATGGAGGGCACAAGGAGAAGGGGACGACAGAGGGCGAGATGGTTGGATAGTGTTCTCGAGGCTACCAGCATGAGTTTGACCAAACTGTGGGAGGCAGTGGAAGACAGAAGTGCCTGGCGTGCTCTGGTCCATGGGGTCATGAAGAGTCGGACATGACTAAACGACTAAACAACAACAACAAACCTCTCCAAAGCTCAATGTGAGGTACAGTCATACCTCGGGTTGAATGTGCTTCGGGATGAGCGCGTTCGAGTTGCGCTCCACGGCAACCCGGAAGTAACGGAGTGCGTTACTGCCGGGTTTCACCGCTTGTGCATGCGCAGATGCTCAAAATGATGTCACTCGCATGCTCAGAAGCGGCAAAAAGTGAGCCGCGCGTGCGCAGATGTGCCATCACTGGTTATGTTTGCTTCTAGATGCGAACAGGGCTCTGGAACGGATCTCATTCGCATCTAGAGGTACCACTGTACATGGTTCTTTCTTCCTCTCTTTTTTCTTACAACAACCCTATGGGGTAGGTTAGGTCAAGCTGGGCATTTTTCAAAATAGTGGAGAAATTCTGTAGCCCTCATGAATTCTTCACTAGTGAACTTAAACCCACCAAGAAAGAACCCTTTCCCATCCATTCAGCCTTTTTCTTAAACCTGAGGACATGGATCCCTTTGTTCCCCAGTCCATCTTGTGCCCTTTTTCAGTAGACTCAAAAGGTAGCATTCAACCAAGTTTTACGCAGTATAGATGCATTGAGATTAATAAACATAATTAAGTTCATTAATTTCAATGGATCTACTCTGAGGAAAGCTTAGTTAAATGCCACCTAAAATGTCTTGGGCCCTCCAAAATGTATTATGATTAGGGTGGGTGGGGAGACCCTAAGGAGTTTAAACTATGGTAAAAACTAAGGATTTCTTGGTATGACTACATGGCCTGAGTCCTACACAATTCCACTGCATGTTGCACTATGCAACCTGGATTAACAGCAAAAGCTAATTTTGGAATGTCTATGGGAGAAAAAGAAGCCTAGCACAAGACTAAGAAGCCTGGTACGATAACTCAAAATGGAGGAGGGACATTGTACTATGGTGCTATGCAATTGCTAAATTGACTGACCTCAAACCATGCAACATAGGAAGGGGACAGAGAACGGATTTCTGTAGAGCAATTTTATTTGTTTGTTTACTGACACACACTATTTATATACTGACCAATCACAGAGGTTCTCTGGGTAGTATACACTGACAAAAAAATTAAAAAGGAAAAGTAAAAAAATATGAATATGAACATGACTAATCATAAAATCTAAAACCAGCAACAGGATAAATCCAGATTTAAAACCAGCAACAGAAAACAACATCAGGACACAGAAAATTTAAAAGACCCATTTCCAAACATCCCTTTTAGTGCATTGATCTGAATGGAGAAATACAAAAGTGTAGCTGTTACTGGGCTCTTTCCAATTATGCTTTGTCACTGGGGCCTCCTGGTGCTTGAAGAGTTAGTGAACCCTTGTTAATAAATCCTAATTATATACCTGGAACTAATCATCTCTCCCCCTACCCTGAAAATCTTTGTTCTTTAATGGAAATGTACATGCCCATCCAGGCTCTAGTTACTATGTGTGACAAGTCACTCCACAAGTAAATGACTTGGGAAAATGGGGACAGACAGAAAAAAGAAAAGAAAAGAATATTGATGGGATCATGTGCATGACATGAGCTATAAATGTGAATGGCAGCTACAAAGTGACATTGAGACAAGCATACCTGAACATGCTCAAACAATAGTGTCGTATATGAGTGCACACAATTGCTCATGCAACCTTAAGGCTGGTTTAGATTAGTGGCTGCCAATCTTTTGGGTCAGGGATCACATTTGCATACTGAAAGAATGTTGTGGGCACCAGTCACAAAATGGCTACCATGAAGGGGCATGATTTGACACAAAATGGCTGCCCTGAGGGTGTGTCTTGACTCAAAATTGGGAATACTGGTATTGCTATATAATAAAGCATCAAATGATTGACTGGCCTGGGAGACTAGAGTTCAAATTCCCACCCAGTTGTGAAGTTCAGTGGGAGATTTTGGGCAGGTCACTGTCTTTCAGCCTAATCTATTTTGTAGCATTGTTCTGAGGATACAATGTCACCTTGCACTGCATGGATGATATTATTGTTATAACATGCAACAATAATGACAACAGCAGCTGCCATATAATGCACCAATTCTGTGAGAGCAAGTGCTACTTCACTGGTAGTTTAATTCTTTATTGACAAAAACAAGCACTTACAGAAGTTCTTAAGGTGCACAGCACGCACATGCGCGCGCGCGCGCGCGCACACACACACACTTTGGGTTACTTCACAGCTGGCAATAACTTTCTCAGGCTTGTGTGCTGGCTATATAGTTGGAGCAACAGTAGGACCACACATACCTGGGCTTAAGTGCCCTTGTCTGACAGAGTGCATGCAAGCAACTGGCAAAGACTCCTACATGGAAATTGCTGCTACACTTGCCTCCTCTAGCCCCTCCTGGTTCTAGGAGGTGGTGGGGCAGGGGATGGTGGGGACTTGGCTGGCCTGGCCTGCTCTTTTCCCACTTCCAACACATCCTGAAGGGGACTTTTCCCCTTTCTCCTGCCCTGGCTCCTGCCTCGCAGGTAGCACAAAACCCCATAAATCGCTGACCTCCTCTCTTTGGTCAGCATCCAGTTCTCCTGCCTCCATCGTACACTCGACAAAGCCCTGCAACTCCCTGCCACTTACACAATGGGTCATCCTTCTGAAGCCATTCTTCCTGGGCTGCTGATTCTCCACTAAGTAGTGTTTCTGTTTCTTAGGATACCTCCGCAATGATCATCTACAACTAACAGGACCCAACCCGATTAACACAGACACCTACATCCCCACCACCACAAGATGTCGTTTGCTTTCAGTGCTGTGTGGTTTGGATCTTATTAACTATTAAATAGCATCTGAACTTGCCACAGTAAGAAAAGAGTGTCAACAACATCCAAATGCGTTGACTTTTCATCAGAGAGGAAAATGTTTTATTTTCCTTCCCCTAGCCCTTGTGTGTGTGACCCGTTGACACGAAACATATTGCAGGCAGCAAAACAGAGGTGAGTTTGAGGATCCTGATCTACCAAAAGACCCAGCGGAGGAACAAAGGTGACAGGGGTCATACATTGGACCCAGGATACAAGTTGCATTCCATTTGGTGCTGCTGATATTTAAAGTGGGAGAGGAATCTAAATACAAAGAAAAATCTAGCAAAATAATTGGAAAGGTAAGGGACGGAAAGGGAAATCAAATATTCTTCTGCCAAACAAGGCTAGCAAAGTGCACTCACTGTGACTCACCTACTGTTGCTGTCTGTGGGCTGCTTTAAATAGGTACATGATGCAGTTGACGCACAGTCCACAAAGCCCTAAATAAAACAACCTCCAGGGCAGGAAAAGGCAATGTGGGAAGCCTTGAGGCAACGGGAGAAGGCAACCCCTTTGCCGCTCTCTTCCCCACCATATATCAAAATATAAGAAACAGCAGGAAGGCAGCTCACAAAGCAAAATGGGGAAGGCATTCCTGTTACCTCTTTTCTCCCCCTCCCATCAAAATTCCCTCCCGGTCTAGGAGGGGGCAGACTGCCACCTCACCACTCCATGTCCAAATAAAAATAACTTTCCATGCTAGGAAAAGCAAAAAGGCAAACGAAGAGCAGAAACCATCCCTGCCGCTTAACTGAGATTGACTGATCAATTAACTGGAGCGGAAGCGGGCTGGACCCTTCCAGCTCCAGAAACTGCTCTGTGGATCAGAGCAATACAAAGCTTCCTAGAGGCTTGCCTACCAGGGGGATGGATTTCTCCCATAGCTCCCAAACCATCAGCACCTGCACATCAGCTGACATCCCTCCGAATGAAAGGGACAACATTGAAATTGTCTATGAATAACTGGAAGGCTTCCAAATGCAATGGGGAAAATCTATGCACCCCCAGGACCAGATTGTGCACTATTTTCAGTATAGAGACACCTTTCTGTCTGAGGGATAAGGCATTTGTTGTTTCTGTTATGACAGAGATAGGGAACCTGTGGCTCCAGATGTTGCTTCTATCCACCCCAGAAAGCAAGGCCAATGATCAAGGGTGATGGCAGTTGCAGTCTACCAACATCTGGAGGATCACAGATTCTCCACCACTCCATTACAGGAATCCAAACTTTGGAATATCTTAAAGTGGGAAGATATTTCAATTTTAGCCAAATAACTGGAGCACAAATATGACATTTTCTTTATTGTATTAGCGAGCTCCCTATGTTTTCATGAATTTAAAGGAAATAAAATATGCAGACTCCCTAATTTTTGTTATGTTTTGTTAAAAAATGTTCCCTCTGAAAAACAGACTAAAATTACTGTCTTTCATTCTTGAAAGGATGCAGCCAATGCAAAATTTGACAAGAAGCAGGAGGCCGCCATTAGAGGAGAGATTTATGTGGCTGAGGGAATACAGATCTGAGTTGATTTGAATAGAAAATCAGCCAAGGAGGCAAGATGTGCTACGATTATATCTCTTTAATAACAGAGTAATAGAAAACTGAGCCAAAAGCAGTCAGATTCATCTACAACAGACATGTCCAAGGCATCAATTGCGATCGACTAGACGATCCCGGGATGAATTCTGGTCAATCGCCATGCCCCCCTCTGCTGGAGACGTGGCTGAGCAGCCACCACCTCGTCCTGAGCTCCTCTCATGGGAGGAGCTGTTTTGACACTGTTCGCACACCCATGCCTGCCCCGTTGGCATGAGCTCGCTCACCCCGCACCCCCTAGCCATGGCTGGGGAAGTGGGTGGTACCAGAGGAGGTGGACAGCAAGCGCCCACCCACCTTACACCCATCCTTGTCGCCCACCCTTCACCCATCCCAGCTCCTTCGGGGGAAACAGATAGCGCCTGCCCCCTCAGGGGAAGCAGCCAGCACACACCCATCCACCCTGCACCCGTTCCTGCTGCCCACCCTGCCCTCATCCCTGCCGCCCTTCCTGCCCCCATCCCTGCCCCCTCAGGAGAAGCAGCCGGCAGCATGCACGCACCCACCCATCCCTGGGTGGTAGATCACTGCCAGTTTTTATATTGGATCGTAGATCACAGGCTACTTTGAGTTGGACATGCCTGATGTACAACACTGTCAAACTATAAAGCATTGCTTACATGTTTGCTTCCTGGTGCCTATTGGCAAACGATTAAGTTTTCCTTGCAGAACTGCAGGAGTAAATACTCAAAACAAAATGGAAGCAAATATTAGGCAATAATAAAACTGTTGGATGGGAAAACATGATCCTCACCTGCAACACATTGCATGGAAGAAAAGAAGGCTGATTGGCCATGTGAAAAAGGAATGCATCCTTGTCATGTGGCTTACACTGTGCCACAACAAACAGTAGAAGGGTGGGGGGAGTTATCTTAACCTTTCTGCAAGATGCTCAGAACAGCAGTTTAGCTTAGCATGCCCTCTGGAAGTGCATGAGGCTAAGAACTAGGGCTGAAGTCACACCTTAGCTGCTGTTTTCCTTCATGCCATTTGTCAACAGTACATTATAAGAAAGGACTGGATGTGAACCAGGCTGTACAAAATGAGCTACTATGATTATGGAAAAAGAAAAGAAGTACTGCCAGGAACCTGCATCTCTATATAAGGGAGTAAGAGTCATATATGAACTTTTCCATTGGTAGGTTGTCTCCAGAAGCAACTGAGATATATCAATGGAATGAAGCTTTGGGTTAGAGATGGCGTTGAAATGAGTAGTTACGTAGCTCATAAGGGGAACTCGACTCATTGTTAATGCCTAGCTGCCTAACTTGTTTCCTCACCTGTCCCATTCTTCAACATCTTGGATGGGACACAGGAAGAGGCCTTCCTCTGTCCCTGTCACTTGGAAGCTGCCTTTGAGAAACCACATTTTCCAGGGTCCCTGGAGATGAGGATGCTGACACAGCGACGTTTCAGGAAACATGGAATTGCTGCCTCTGGTTTAGGTGGGGCATGAAAAGGACTATGGGGGAAGTGGGGGAGGCAACAGCTCTACATTTGGTTTGCTTCTAATTCTGAATGTGATCTATAGCTTTGGGGCTGACTGGAGATTTGAACTTGAGATTTCAATATACAAACCAAATATTTTAGCTACTGGACTGTATTGACTCATCCTAAGAGATATTTCTAGTTCAATCCACACATTTCCTAAAAGATACATGTGCTTCTCTGCCTTTCTAGTACTGGATTAACCACTCTGCTATAAACTGTCTCTGGATGAGGGCAGGGGGAAGACTTGCTATATACATTTGGATCAAATGTAGAGCTCTTTTGCCATTCAGAATTGGATTGACCGCCACTACACTTAGCCCCTCATCAATAACACTTACCTGGTCGCCTATTAAAAATCATTTTACAATAATCAACAAGTTTTACAATGGTATGGCTACATATTCAATTAGCTCCTGCAATCAATGGTTTCTCATTAATTCTCCTTTGATTGTGCTTCCTTTTACCAATAGTCCCATTACTGTAATTACTTACAGAAATCATTTTCATCAAGTAAAGAGCAGACAAGAACTGTAAAACATTAGCACACTGCTAATTAAGACTGATATTAACATCCAGTTTCATTAGCCACATAGAACACCAAAGAGGAATTAGTGTCCAGTGCTTTGTACTTTCAGATCTATTCTACTCCTCTTATTTAAAGAAGTAGTAGGGAGCTACATGATGCCATTTCAAGGCATGGGGGCAATCTGCAGCTCTAGGGCATAAGAATAATGGCAGCAGTCTAGGTGGACAGTCTAATAGGCCTGAGCGATATACTGATATATCGCCCAGGACCAGTATGTGGGGGCAGACCACGACAACAGTTTCAGTCAGTGGTATATTGCTGGGGAAACCATCACCGTTCTTGAGGCCCTCTGCCTCCAGCGCCTAGCACGCTGAGGGAGAACCAAATTAGCTGGGCGCTGGAGACAGAGGGACTCAAGTGGCGGTTTCACCAGCGATATACCCCTGGTGAAACCGCCATCACACTCTGCCCCAGCAGAGAGAGTATAAAGCTGAATATGTGAGGTCTCTCTCCCCAGCTGAGAGAGCCTCACTCCTGTTCCTGCTTACACGCAAGTAGGAGCGGGATTGGGGCTGCTCAGCTGGGAAGTGGGAAGCATGCCCTTTGCAGATGATAGAGCCCCAGCTCTGACTCTGGTTGGCTACCTTCTCTGGGAGGGTGTGATGTGCCTTTCCCCCCAGAAAGAGCCCACCCTCCCAGTGGAAGGCAGCCAGGTGGTGCTGGGGCTCTTTGATGCTGCTGGCAGGCCCAGCACTCGCCAACAGCTTCCAGCAGTCACTCTCCGCAAGGTGCAGAGATAGGGTGGCTTTGCCTTGCAGATTTCGCCCGGGAGGGTGGGCTGTGTCATTCCTCCTGGGGTGAACGACAACCTCCCCCCCACCGAAGGAAAGAGACAGTGCACCCGCATGGCAAAGGCAGTCAAACGCACAGAGCCTGACAGGTTCCATGCACTTGGCTTCTGCCGCTTGGTCCATTCTCAGGGAGTAGTTGGCAAGTAGGCAAGGTAGCTCGCCCGTTCCCCATGCCAGCAAAGGCAGAGGGAGCTTGACCAAGGAACTCCAAGGTCCTTGTGGCTCCAGCGTGAGTGGCAGGGGACTTGGGGCTGGCTTCGCTGAGGCCAGAGCCTGGCCAAGGGGCATTGGGGCTCGCTTAGCTGGAGGCAGGAGCCTTTCTGCCCCCCAGCTGAGGAGCAGGCTGGGGCCAGCTGTATTGGCCCCAGCCTGTGAGGCTCTGTGATGAAAGCGCCTCAGCTCCCATGATGAGAACTGTGCAAGTTTCATCCAGCATCTTGCTGGCTGGGGCCAATCCAGATTTTTTCAACATCGCAGTATATCACCAAACTGCGATGTTCATCTGGTGATACACCGCAATGTTGAAAACCCAACATCGCCCAGACCTACAGTCTAGTAGCACAAGCATGCAACCAGTTCTGAAATATGACCCCCACCCAAGTAATATTTTTTCAGCATTTCATGCGTTATATTTTAAGTCCTGCTTATTTAAGTTAGCTGTCAGCAGCCGTTTTCCTCTTTGGTAAACTCACATTGGCAAACTCACAAAGATCCATTCATCCTTCTCAGTCATTCCCTTCATAATTATTTACATTTAAAATAGCTGCACACTTGTGATTACATACGTATGTATTTTGTGCACTAATTGCGTTGGCTGCAAATAAATATCTATCTAGCCATCTGTGCACATTAAAAATAGTTACAAGGCTTGTCAAATATAGATTAATACATTAATATATTCACAAAACCTTCAGAGACTCATTATGCAAAATCATAGGTGCGTTATAAAACCACATACATCTTAAATACTGCATGCCAATATTGAAGTAGAATCCTAGGCCAAATGTACACATGGTGACTATTGTAGGATTGCGTTGTTCTTTTTATTCGGTCTAGTTATTACTATTTAAATACCTGCTGAAGATATGCAGCCAGCTGTGTGCCTCACTTGACCCTTGCCCATGTATCAGATGTAGGGTTTGTAAGAGCCCTTTATTTTTCCATGATGATGAGATAAACAACATTTTGTAATTAAGGTTCCCTGGCTACATTGTAGCTGAAGGTCTTATCATTGTAATATGAACTAAATTACCTTAATTTATCCTGGCACAAGGCAAAAACTTCCCTCTATAACTAGGCCTTTTAGAAGTTGGTGGGATGTTTGTAATGTATTTCTTTTTCCTCTTGGTTTTAATGCATCTATGTGGGGTTCTTCGTCTGTCTGTTTGGTTGCAAGTTGCTTTGGGTTGCCAAGGAATGAAGTTTCAGCAAAGGCTTTTGAAGATAACAAGTAAACAAGTAGAGGAGATATGATATAGATCCAAAGTCATGGCACCACAAGTTCAGTCAATGCAAAGCATGTCAATAGATATACTGACACAACTGCTAGGTTTAAAACAAAAGCAAACAAACAAAAACCCAATAGGGGATGAAAGAGACTAACTCAGATTAGTTGAATAATGGGGAAATCTGAAAATTAACCCCTAAATTGCCATGCATGGTGTCAATGTAACCTGTCTGATCCTGTATCCACAATTAAGAGATCAGAATTTGGGGCACAAGGCTGCAGAATACTTCAGAACAAATTCTCAATAGCTTCTCCCTGTTGGCCTTAACTATGGATAAGGTGCATGTTCTTAACCAGATTCACTGTTACCTAGAATCAGAAGTAGATTACCATGGTTAAAGTAGGTGTTGTCTTAGGCCAAAGTGGAGAATTATACCAGATTTAGTAAGGGGTGTTGGGAGGCAGCTTGTGGCTCCTTTCCAAGGCAGCAAAGAGCAATGCATCAGCACCAGCCTGCCAAAGCTGAGCACCACATTAAAATCTCACAACTGCTGTGGAATATTTAAGCACAATATAGACAGTGTTTGAGCATGCAAAAGCACTTTAGAAATGTATGCACATATTTGTTTCTTAAACTTAAAGAGGTTGACTCTCAGCAAAAGCTACTGAGATGGAAAATAATAAAATCAGCACAAATAAATACAAATCACAAGGGGGAGGGGAATTAAAAAAAACTTTAAACACACACACACACACACACACACACTGACAAACAGATTAATAACATTCAGAAAAGTAAAAATGAACAACAATAATCTATCCAAGCAAGTAAAAAAAAAGCTTTCTGGAACAAAAATCATTTTTACACGTGTTAAAAGGGAGAGGACACAGGCCAGGCAAACTGTCTCCATATTACCCAATTGCCTGATCAGTCTGCTGTCCAGATGCTAACTGTTGGTGGACAAGTTCAAGGCCCCTGCACTACCTTCTTGTGATTTTTTTTATTTTTAATCTGGATTTGAAACAGACAGCCCATCAAATAGAGGCTTCCTTCAAAATAAAAGGCTGCAAGCACACAATACATTCAAAGCAGAGATAAATTCCATAACTCTGCCCCCCCAAGAATCCTGGGAACTGTAGTTTTAACAAACTGCTGGGAATTATAGCTCTGTGGGGATAAAATATGGAATTATATGATGGGAATTATAGCTCTCTCTGTGTGCTTGTGTGTGGGGGTAAACTATAGTTTCCAGATTCTTTGGGGGAAGCCATGCGCTTCAAAGGTGATTCAAGTGTGTTTTAAAATATGCCATTCATGTTATCACATCTCCTTTTTTATCTTAATTTTGAAAATTGTCCCCTAAAAAGCAAGTGTCATAATCTCAGCCCCTCTTCAATGAGTAGGATGACCATGGATTCTTTTTTATATTTGCCAAATGGGGCAAGTTTATCCTTATTCTCAGTATCAAGTTGTTCAGTGTATATAGGATAAAGACAAATGTCTCCTTGTCATATTCATTTAAAACTAAAGAGGAAATTTTACTGCTGCCATATTTCCTTAACACACAATTGAGATTCATAGTTTGCAGTTGTTGGCACAGCGGGACTCCTTCACTCCTAATAGCGCTTAGCAGGCAGTGCATATTAGGAAGGCTTCACACACTACAGGAGACAACAGCATTTTTAATGTGATGTGCACAAAGAGCTCTGTAGGCGCATGCATGGCTTGCCCCAGTTGATTCAGTAACAGAGTATGTTCTGTAAATGGGCAGCATTCCCTGCAACTGAACACAACAGCCGGTATGGTGTACTGGTTAGAGTGTTGGACTAGTACCTGGGAGACCAGGGTTCAATCCCCAAGTCAGCCATGAAGCTCACTGGGTGACACACCAGTGTCTCTCAGTCTACTCTACTTCATGGAGCTTTCGTGCAGCCAAAAGGGTGGGGAGAAGCAGGTACAGGAGATAGGCAAAGGAAGGTGGATCTAGCTAAGTTCAAGAAGGCATCCATGGGTTAGGAGCAGGCTCAAAGAAAGATGAAGTGGGTGCAATAACCAAAGGGCTATATAAAGCAGAGCATATTATGGGCAGAAGACTGAACTAAGTAGGGGCTGTAACAGGCCTAATTGTAGAAGTCTTCTTGATTGTGTAGCCCCAAATGGTGAAAATGTTCTCGAAGGCTTGTAAATGCCATCTTGATAGTCAATATAACCCTGGGATTAATTCTTAGTTGCTGCAAGAATAAGATCACGTATGTTTATTCACTTGCTTTGATGTATGCTAATTGGCTTCTTTGATGCTATCTGTGGGCTTGGGACATTTGGCTATTGGCCTTCAGAAAGGAGCTATCCATGAGATTTGAGTGCCAGTCACCTATGCCTTCAGCAGCAAAGTGCACCGATGGGAGGTTCTGGCCAAATGGATGCATGCTGCTTTTTGTATAAGTAATGCTTAACCTGTCAGCACCTCTCAGACAAGTCATGATAATTGCTTGCTGCTTCAGTGTTTGCTTGGAGCTGGTAATGGCAGCAAGGCTTTTCAGGCTGTGTTGTATTCTACAGTTCCTTCTAATACTCTAGAATTGACTATTCTGGAATTTTTGACATCCTTTTTTGGTAGCCCTGCATCAAACCACTCACACAACTCCTCCTTTGGGGCTGTGGATCAGGACACTGATGAATGTTAACCCTAAATGGTCATCTCATTAAGGACAGGACTGGAAGACGGGGCAATAAACGTTAATTAACTATAGTATGTGGTCACATCAATACCAGTTTCCTGCCACATAGTTGCCAAATAGTAATTATTCTAGTGTTGATTAAAACACAGATTTTCAAGTATGTCTACATTAAAAATTCACAATATCATTAATACAGGAGCTGTAGTTTTGAAACGTATTTTTTACTCTTCTTGGGCTAGTTTTCTGGATAAAAACTAAGGGCATACTTTCATTAGATGCATTAACATGCACAGACTTCAGCAAATTTAGACAATAAAAGTTCCGAATTCTCCACTTTCACTTGCATAGGGCATTCCTCAAGAAAGTATGCCTGTCAATATCTTTATTAATAGCTGTCTTTCTTCTAGATATTGGAGTTGTGTCATTAGCTGAATTCAAATAATTTCAAATGCATCTTTTAAACATAGTTGCACTGAACCATATATAGATTCACATGTAGAAGCAGATTTCTGTTTGGATACCATGGTTGGCAGAAGCATATTTGGAAGTTCAAGCCATGGTCTGGGTTCCAAACTATGGTTAGTGCTAACCATATTTTGGTGTGGTTTCTATATACATCCATTTCCTTTTGTCTTTCTTTCTCTTTGCTGCAGTTGTGATTTCTGTACTAATAAGGATTTAGCTATGATTATCTCAACTATACAAAGTGCCCCGTTGAAAACCAAAGCGACCAGCTACCAGAACATACATTTAAAAAACTGTAATTTCTTCAAATTACTGTACTGTCTCAATACCTCTGAATATTCTTTCAAGTCTCTGGCAGACAGTAAAGTTAAAATTGCAGCTGGCAAGATCACCCTCTTTTTGGTACCACAACACACAGAAAGGCAGCGAGAAACTAATGGGCTCTTTTAAAAAAATGATGTACTATGAGTTGGCAACAAAGTCTTACTCAGAGTAGACCCACTGTAATTAATGAACCTACGTTAGCCATGTCCATCAACTTCAATGAGTCTACTCTGAGTAGGACTAGAATGGAATACCAACCCATATGTTTAGCATGGCTAGGGGAAAAAGCAAAAGGGTGAAATTACTTGTTTTTGTCATGCTGAAAAATGGATCCCTTCACCAGAAACCTCTGTCTTAGCTCCAGGCATCCTTGAAGCTACTGAACTAAGCAGCTGAGAGGGGACTGATCAAGTTGGCAGTTGATCTCCAGCATGAAGCTGCTGCTTTATTGAAGGGGCCTGGGGCAGACTCACAAGAAGCACAGGAAGAACTTATGAAAGAAATATGCAGTAGGCTATCAAAGTGAATTTGCTAGTTACTGTGTTAGAATACAATGTAGGTGGACATTTCAATGAAGTCAGATGCTCCGTATCAAACTGCTCCAAACAGTCAGTGAAACTGTTTGAAAGTTAAGTTAAAGACTGCACTTCTTCACACAATTCATAATGGATCTCAATTAATTTATATTCTATATATTTACAGAAAATAATTCTATATATTCTACACATTTTCAGTGCAAACCAATCTGTAAACTTCTGTGGAAGGTCAGTATAGAAATAATAAATTAATAAGCAAATAACCATGAAATATAGCTTAGATGGCATTTTAAAGGAATTGACCAATAAATGCAGGAAATTTCTATTAATAGCAATATTTACCAATTGGATACATTTGACTGCCAGGGTAAGCATCAGTCGAGGTTGTCTCCACCTGTTTGCATG
Source organism: Podarcis tiliguerta (assembly GCF_965153285.1). Classification (NCBI taxonomy): domain Eukaryota; kingdom Metazoa; phylum Chordata; class Lepidosauria; order Squamata; family Lacertidae; genus Podarcis; species Podarcis tiliguerta. Next base: position 45,099,685 of record NC_139542.1, on the reverse strand, counting down.
AACTTTGCATAGGCTTCTGACAAGCTACCACTGGAAAGCCATTAGACTGATCTGTAGTGTGTCGGATTCAGACTGACTAACACTATCTCCATGCATTTAAATATGGCATATGACTACCATATCAAGGGTTGTGTGCAGAGTTTAGAGGTCATTGAAGGATATCCAAGTATATGCTCACCCTGGCAAACAAACTCTCCCATCAACATAAGGCAGTTTTAGAGACATACAACTGGAAAAAGGGGTAGTTTGCCTCAATGTATACAGCAGTTGTCAAGGCATTTTCAAATGAAAGACCCTTCTTAACCAAATTCACTCACACACGTGCTATTCCATGAATGCAATAGCTTGCAATACAGCATTTTATTTCTGGTATTAGTATGGTGATTGGTGAGAACATCATCTGAAAACAACAACAGAAAGGGTCTTAAGCAGTTGAACATGTACACAGACAAGGGTTTTAATTACACAACAAGCTTTTTAATCTAATTAAAAATCTATACCATTTCCATGAGCTGAATACTAATTGATTTCACCCTTTAACTGAAATCAGCTGAATAACAAGACCCTGGTGGATATAGGAGAGCAAAGTCTGAAATAAAAATCAAGCAGCAGTGATATAGATCTTCAACCAGATTTTTCTATTCCATGTGAGTCTCTTCTGTGCAGGTGGCTGGAGGGAAAAGTTCTGTTGCACACATGGAAGTCCATTGTGCCAGCAGAGTTGCAGCATTGGATATGGCCCTGTAATCCCCACTAGAATGGATACTTTTCAACTAATAACAGATTGCACTAAAATCTCAGGTAAGGGTTCCAAACAGGGACAGATCTACTATAAAACTAATGAAGCTTAAGCTTCAGGTCCCCTAATCTCGGAGGAGCCCTGAAGCAACTTAAACTCATATTGCTTTAAAATGTTGGGTCTAGTAGACCCAATTTGAGTGGTACAACTCAAATATATATATGTTATAAATATTTCAACAATCCCAAAACTTGACAGTCAGTAGCACAGATGTTGTAAAGGTTTGGTGATGTGTTGTGGAACAACCCCTTTGAAGAAGATAACCATGTTTACCCAGACCTCCTTGCTGGTTGCGAAGGGGTCCGCATGACAGTTCAAGCTTCATGGCCCTATAAATGTAGGCTCACCACTGGTGCCAAAGGTTTTAGGTCAGAGCTGGTAAATCTATGGCTCTCCACAGAGCCATTCATTCATTCAGTTCAGTGCACAGTTGCTTTGTACAAGAGATGAGTCAATTAAGCATTAATAGCTAATCTTTCACTTTTTGGAAGTCAGAATTCTAAATTGGAATATAATGTTGCCCAATAAAGTTGTGTAATTAGTTAATATTGTCTATATTCCTTGAAGATTTACTTCAACACTTTAAAACTGAAGTTGAATCCCATCAGTCACTCGCATAGAAAAACATGTCACTGCACTGAATGAAATATCTTCTTTCCTGTTAATGGACTTTTATAATTCCGTAATTGCAGTTATTACATGATGATAAATTTGAGGGTGCACTTTGCATGGAGGTTATACTCTGACCCACATTAAGCAGTGTGTTCTTTTACATACCTTTAATCTTGAAAAATCTATATAACTACTTACATAATGGCCTCTTGAACTCAGGATGACACAATGCACTGAACCATTATTCTTGCATTCCAATTATTAGTCATAAAAGCATTTTGTATACTTCCAAGGACTTCATAAAATTATCATTTACATTTACTAGCCTCAGCTGAATATATTTAATATGGTTAGAATTATGCCACCCTTGCACTAAAGTACAGTGGTACCTCGGGTTACAGACGCTTCAGGTTACAGACTCCGCTAACCCAGAAATAGCACCTCGGGTTAAGAACTTTGCTTCAGGATGAGAACATAAATTCTGCTCTGGCACTGCGGCGGCAGCGGGAGGCCCCATTAGCTAAAGTGGTGCTTCAGGTTAAGAACAGTTTCAGGTTAAGAACGGACCTCCAGAACGAATTAAGTACTTAACCCGAGGTACCACTGTATTTATGAAAGGGCTTAACTGGGAGATTTCACTGAAGCTAAAGAACAGCAAGAAGTGGTCTCTGAACTGCTTGATGAGTTGATAATTAACTATTATAGTTCTCTAGTATCTAACATGTAGTATTTAATCTTAGATCAGGTGACAAAGATATTTGGTTGAATAAACATCCATTTTGAAAGGGAATTCCTTGAGTCTTTGTTGTTAGGCTCCATAAGAGTAAAATCTCTTTCCAGGAGTGGAATGCAGGCTAATGAAACCTGTGAGAGAGAGAGCTACGTCTGTCAGCTCTGATTATAAGTTTATTTTACTTCTTTTGAACAAGTATAGTTTTGAACAACCTAATGGGACGCGGGTGGCGCTGTGGGTAAAAGCCTCAGTGCCTAGTGCTTGCCGATCGAATCCCCGCGGTGGGGTGCGCTCCTGTTGTTCGGTCCCAACCTAGCAGTTCAAAAGCACTCCCGGGTGCAAGTAGATAAATAGGGACCGCTTACTTAGGAGTGCTCTGATGGTGTTTCCTGCTTGGCAGGGGGTTGGACTCGATGGCCCTTGTGGTCTCTTCCAACTCTATGATTCTATGATTCTATGATTACTAGTGGGAAGGTAAACGGTGTTTCCGTGTGCGGCTCTGGCTCGCCAGAGCAGCGATGTCACGCTAGCCACATGACCCGGAAGTGTCTCTGGACAGCGCTGGCCCCCGGCCTCTTGAGTGAGATGGGCGCACAACCCTAGAGTCTGTCAAGACTGGCCCGTACGGGCAGGGGTACCTTTACCTTTAATGGGTCTGAAAAATGCTTCATTCCAAAAAGAATCAGTTTTTTATGCATCCAGTCACTTCAAACTGCGCAGTATTAATATTTGCAATAGGCCACACTTGACATCAGTGGAAAAAAGGGCTGTAGGAATGTAAAGCTTCTCCATGCAATTGGGAACCCTGACTGGACATGGCCCCTAATCAGGTGAAGCAGCTGTATATGCACAGAGCTGTGAAGCGGGCTGCATGAATATCACAAGAAGTGGGAAATCCAGTAAGTACTATACAATATAGTTGTATCCAACACTACTTTGTCTTCCTTTCCTTCCCCAGCGTGCCCTCAAGATCTTCTCCAAAGCATCTGGGGCTGTTTTGGAGGACACACAGGGGCTGGAAGGAACAGGAAAGAGAAAAGAAGTTCCATTATGCACAAGGAAGTGCAGCCCAGCCTATTTTTTTTAAAAAATGTAGCATATTTACACATCTCCACCACAGCTTCTTTTTTTTGCGACTTGAAGCCAGCTCCACACAGCCTGAGATCAGAAACAAATTTGTGATACTTGAAGTAAACCAATTCTCATTTTTAGTTTTGTTGATATCGTTTCAATTAGCTAAAAAGAACCCATTACCAACCATTGAACTGTGGCTCAGTAGAACCCATTAGCTGTAGGGTGTTCACATGTGATGACCCAGAATCACATTTAGGCTGATGGAGCTCTGGGTAAAAATTGCTGACAGATCCTTCCACATCCAGCCATGTGCATTACTTTATGAAATTGTGGTTTATCTGCTCTCAGAGCCTTTTAAAACTATTATAGGTTAACAGACTTCAGAGCATTTGTGACAAATGCTGTGCTCTTTGGCTTCTCACTTTGAATTAAAAATATGCAACAGGCAGGAAATGAACACACTTCAAGGAGAGATGTGTCACAGCCAAAAAGTAGTAAAAATGGGCACTTTTAGTGATGCTTTGATTGACAATCATACTATAAAATCCTGGGAAATGGATGGGAATCCTATTGATTGATAGGAAGTGGTACCCATTCTATTCACAAAGGCTCAGAAGAAGCCAGGTACTAAGTTTCCGAAAAGGAGATGATGAGAAATAAAAATTGGATTCTGGCTTTGCTCTTAAGTTGGCTAGGTCTGGAACATGAACAGATATTGCTTTGGGACTAACACTGTCTGAACTGGCTGTTTTTCCCTTATCGTTCTTCCTCAATTCGTACATTTGTAAATAGTTTCACAGACATCAAGCTAACATTGAAAAAAGCCACCACCAACTTCTAAAGACCTGGGAATGAAACATTACCTTTATGTTAGAGAGTGGAAAAGTATGTTGTAGTCCTAGACTACTAAATAAAATTCCTTGTGCTAATCCTTCACAATTTTCTAAGTTTTCTTGGCAACTTAATAAAATAAAATACGTTTTCAAATTATTTTGGAGTCACAAAGACAGATAAACGACACCAAAAATTCAATAACATATTCAACTAAAGGCAGGGCATACAAAATCTAAACATATTAAATAATAGCACTCAAACTAAAAACACGACAAACATATTTTTCTAGATGGTGCAGGTACAGACATACTTGCAAATCTGAAACTAAACTAAATGAAATAACATCCCTTAGACTCCTGTACTTATGTGTCATTCTCTCCTCAACCATTAAACTCCAGTGATTTTCATATCATGAGGATATAGACAATTTTTTTTTGAAAAAAAATTCCTATTTCCACTGTATTGCTATATAGAGGTCCTGGCAGCTGCCAGCATCCATGTCAAAAGTTCCATTTGCTGAAATGTCTTCATAGTATCAGTCCACATATTTAGAGGGGATAATGTTATGTATTGAAGTTCTCACCCTGGGCACCAGGGGTACCGTGTATATAGTTTTCACTCAGGTCCACATTAGTTAATTTAGGCGGGAAACCCTGGGTTGTTGTTGTTACAATGTTGATAGCCAGCTGCCTATAAAAGCAGGCCGGCTGAGCTGTTTGCTATTCACTTCAGTTCAGTGCCATCTTACTTGGAGAAATCTCTGTGTCATCTGCTATGTCCACCCACTATTTAATAGATAATTGGGGAGAAATTTGAATATGATTTTTAATAATCTTTGATATTTCCTGATAAATTTGATTCCAGAATAAATGCTACCAGAGAGGTAAGAAAATTTCTTTGCTCCCACAACCTCTCCAACAGTTCAGAGATGAATTGGAAATAAGGTGAGATGGTGGAACAGGTGTATGTTGCCATTGGTGTAGAATTTTTAGGGAACATTGTCTCACAAGTGTAAATATTGATTTGTACAGCTTAGAATTCCAAAGTGCATTCCAGTCCACATAACTCTACTTTTCAAGCCACAATATAATCTGCCTTAAACAGCTCAGGGCCTCATAGACTGCCTCTCCCCATATGAACAAACCTGGACCCTGTGATAATCATCTAAGGCCCTTCTTCATGTGCCTTCTCACAAGAGTTCCAGAGAGTGGCAACACAAGAACAGGCCTATTCTGCAGTGTATCCCCATTTGTGGAACGCTGTCCCCATGGAGGCTTGTTTGGCGCCATCATTATATATCTTTAGGCATCAGGCAAAAACTTTTCTCCAAAATCAGGCCTTTGGCATTAACTACCTGTGGCCTTTTAGAAATAGGCTGGATGCTTTTAGTTTCTTTTTTCCTCTTGGCTTTTATGTATCTATATGGGTTTTTGGTTTTTTTGGTTGATCTGTTTGGCTGGTTGTTTGTAAGCCGCTTTGGGTTGCCCTGGGCAAGAGAAAGCTACAACAAATTCAATAAATAATAAGAGTAATAAGACTAATAATAATAAATGAATAATATATTAGATTCTTAAGCCATGCACTTGGTGCCTGCTTTTCTGAAGACAATACGGGAAAAGCAACATAGCTACAGTCGTTTACAATGACCTTTCTGAAGGAGGATTGAAAAAAATCAGAAAAGCAGTCTTATTCTCAATGGCATTATATTTTCAACTCAGGAAAAGAGTCCTGCTACTGTAAGAGGTATTCATATTTTCAGTAACCATTTATCTGGCACTTAGAAATATTAATATATTAATGTGTTTTAGAAACACACACACAGAGTAATATAACTGTGCCATGTACCAGATCTGGAAGTCTTTCTGAGAGTACATCGATATACAGACACTGAGGCACTTACCAGCTGTGATTGCCAAAACTGCTTAGTAGCACAAGGCTATTCATTTCAAGAAGGTTTCAACAGGGAGAGAGCATGGCCATACATATTCAAGACCCAAGTACTACAGTAATCCAGTTTTACTAATACAACTAGAAAGCACATCTAAGTATGTTGCTTGCTTCACAGCTGAACAATTTATGGCAAAAACAACACCCTTTTCGAAAGGCAGCATTGCCGGAAAACTAGCTACCTGTTACTTTCCGTGTGACATTTATGCTGTTAATATTGATCTACACAAATGCATTTGCAGTATCTTGTTAATATTAGTTGCTCTTTAGAATCTACTATGAGTTCTGGGGGAAATGCCTTAAACAGTTCATGCCAGGATGTGTCCCGAGTCAATCCCACTTCAAGGTTAAAGAATAGGATTCTGCTTTGGATACCCATCAGTCTTCAGTGACGTAACAAGCAAATAGCATCTGCATGCAATTCTTCAGATAGGAATGTCACACTACTACTTCACTTACAGCTGCACAGAAAGGGTAGGAAAAAGGAGAAAATAGATCCTTCATTCTTTGCCACAATTCACTGTTTAATAGATGGGCTCTCAAGCTTTGGGAAGAGGGAGCAGTCCTTATAGGTGAAGTGGTACTTCAGTTTAATATGGAAAACATCATGTTCTTTCATTTCAAAGAAATGAAGAAGATAGATGGAGCTGAACTAAAAATCTTCATTAGAAGCATAGTTGATGAGAATGTGGGCTCTTGACTAAAGACAATTTTTATATTTATATTTATATTTTTAAAAAACACACATTTAAAACAACATCCATCTTGTTGTTCCTTATCACAGCATAGTGGAATTAGATGATTTGATACGTTCAAAATGGTACATATAACTTTGGTAACATACTTCTTGGTGACCGTTTACATCTCCCCCCTCCTTTCACCCCAAAATCAAGGTATATTTCCTCCATAGGTGTGCCATAATTTGATAGACAGTGGCAAGGCTATAGTAGATATAAGAGAGGGGAGAATCATTTATATATCTCATTGTGTATTTGCTTGGTAGGGTCATGAAGTCCTGACAGAAAAAGCCTTTGTATTTCTGCTAGAATTTAACCTACTCAACTGGATAAAAGCTATTTGTTTTAGATCATGCATTGAATCAATATTGGCTATGCTAAAAAGCCAAATTTTACTATCAGCCCGAATTCTGCAAACTCCAAGGAATGAGAAAAATTTTCATGCACCAACATTTCTGTTGGTGCAGACAAACTAATTGCCACTGGCAAAGTAACACTCAAAGGTATTCAGCAAATAAATACATTTCCAATATACTCACTCCCCTCTTATGGTCATCTTATTAGCAGATTTGGCATGAGAAGCCAAGAGTTCTCCAGTTTGACAATTTTGACAATGGGAGACCTTCATACAATCACTGTTAATTCTAATAATTATGCTCTTTCAAATCCTTATATTCTTCAAGCAGTGTGTCTGGGAACATCTCAGACCTTTCAATGTGAAATGGAACTTTAAAAAGATAAACTAAATTAAAACCTTTTTCAACATTGGCTGTAAGTGGCTGAATAGATAGATATGCATATGCGGCCAGTGGGCTAAAGCCCTGGTGGCATCAATTTGGTTGGATAAACAGAAACCGGGAGCACATGAGCATAAATAGAGTGAGACGGATGGATGGTAGGAAGTGCACACAGGTCTAGCTGTGCAAGTATGTCCTCAGCAAAGGCCTCTGTTAACTAAAGTCGGTAGGGACCTATCAATTTCACATGTGAGAAGACTGAGCATCCTTATGCCAAACCTTCTCAGAGTGAGAATCTAAATCTGGTCTGTCCCTATGTTTACTCAGACCAGAGTCTGCTAATGTTTCCCGAGGGTAAAATGTATTAACCCGGACCTTGATGGAAACTGATTAGGAGACCTTCTACAGAGCTTTGGGGTACTGCAACACACGGAATCTTTGAGACAACAGACGGTGCAAAAGGCCACTTGATATGCCTTGATTAGTCTGACTGTAAGGCTACCAGAATAGTGTATCCAGGAGAAAGAGAAAGAGGGAGAGAGATCTGTAAGATGAGTAGCGTAAACTCAATAAAATATTCAATAAGAATTATGATTCTTCTAAGTGATATGGAATCAAAGATGTATACATAATATACAAAACACAAATGTCATGTAAATTATGGCATAGGAAAGCAAGATTAATAATGTACAACTTGTAATTTATATTGCACTGAACATGTATCTGCACTGCTGAACTAAAAACTACAAAGCATGCTGTTGCTAGCAAACATGTTTGTACATATTTTTCTTTTCCAGTTAAATTTTTGCATCATATCAACTTTAAATTTTCAATTTTCCTAGCATGTTTCAAGGATAAAGATTCCAGTATGACCTTCTGGCTGGCTGGCTAATTTTTCATAGGCAGGGATTTCGAAGATCCTGCACACAATCAGAAATGGCACAGACCCAGCTGGTCTATAACAGAGCTTTCCAAACTTTTCATGTTGGTGACACACATTTTAGACATGCATCATTTTGTGACACAGTAATTCAGTTTTACTAGCAAACTAGAGGTTAAACTAGCCCCTTTCCAGCCCCGGGAGGAGTGTGGGGAGTGTTTCCACGACATACCTACACACTGCAGCTGACACACTAATGTGTCACGACACGTGATTCCATCCAATAAACAAGACCATTATTTATGATTTGATTGTCTTATGAGTAAAGACTATCCTACAATTACATGAAATGCTGGCAGATGTACCAGGGAGAAGACTATGAAAGCTTCAGTCTGTATAGCAGTATAGTAAATGAACTGTTCCTGCTGCTTCACTGTAAGATCAGACACAAATCTTGGTGATTACATGAGAGATTATGGGAGGAAGGTTTCAGTGCTTCTTAGCATGGAAATATGGAGGTGGAAGTTGCTCAGATATGTGATGCCAGCTTCAGTCTACTCTAAAATGTAACAATAAAGTTGAATTGATTTTGGCCTGTCCATATATTACAGGAACCTGCCAGGATGAGCTGAAAGAGGGAGAATATCTCAGTAATATATGGTTAGAGAGTTATTGTAGTTAAGTCTTATGTGGCAACGTACCCTCAAGATATTTGGGGCTACAACTTCCCTAATCCTTGACCATTAGCTAGTTTGGGCTGATGGGAGTTGTAGTCCAGGTTTTGGGATGCTACTAGTGTCTGTCTGAGTCTCACCTTTCCAGGTGCCATGTCTGGTAGAATCCCAGCTGGGTTAGACTCTTAGGATCCCAAACTCAGTGACAGTTAATGGTTGCGTGGTCTTCCATATTTATTTTTTTCTTGACATGAACCAAATTAACCAGGGTTTATATATGAGCCCTGATAAAGTCTATGGCCTGCCTTCACTATTGGATGCTGTATGCCAGCTGCTGGAAGCCACAGGGTGGGATAGGGCTTTCCCACACCTGCTCTACATAAATTTTATTTGATTATTTCATGAAATTTATATACTGCTTGACCACAGATAAAACATCAAAATTGTTTACAAAAACAGACCAGCAGAAGTATATTATGCTACAAAGGACTGGAGGGACCCAAGCCTAGCATTGTGAGCTGAAGAATGACTTCAGAAATGTAAAAGAAAAACCTTGGGTGACAGGTTGCTATTATTAATAATAATAATTATTCCATCATCATTAAGATAGCGCTCTCTCTCTCTCTCTCTCTCTCTCTCTACTTTAACTACACAAAGACATCAGCACAATGTACCAAAAGCTAAAAGGGGAAAGTCTCTCCTTGAAGTATTGAACTGCATTGTTTATTACACTCTGGGTTTTTTTTTAATAATGTTCACATTACAAATTTAAATGAGTAATTTAATCCCACTTTATTTCACTGTGACTAATCAAGATAGTTAAAATTCTATTACATTGCTGTATACATTCAATAGCTGTCAGCTTTAAGTTAATAATTAGAAAGAAATAGAAATTTCCACCCTTTCTATAATCAAAATGATACTTATTGGATGCAGAGTAATCAAAAGCTATTATCTATTGTTTGAATTGCAAAATTATTATGGCTAATTCAAGAAGTCTGTGACTTCAGTTTGAAAATATAGGCATCATTTTGTTGAGCACCAGCAACATTTTTTAATGGGGAAGCTTTATAAATAATGAGTGCTCGTTTGTCACTGGAATAATTAGATTGGATGTAACTGCTTGAGTCAGACTGTGATAGTATTACTTTAGCTAAGCATAGAATGAAGAATTATATCATGATCTTCCCACTTGACTTCTGAATTGTGTATAAAAGAATTAAAAGATATGCCAGAAACAAATTATAACCACTTTAAGGTGCCTTAAGAGACGAAATACAATTTTATTATTTACATATGGTATTTGAATGCTGCCCAGTAACAGTGCTATTTAGTTAGGCTATGTAATGGTTAAACTGCTAGGAAGACACTCAGAAGACACAAGTTTGAAATCTTGGTCTGCCATGAAGCTCCCTGGCTCACCTTGGGTCAGTCACTATTTCTCAGCCTAACATACCTCATAGGGTCGTTCTGAAGATCAAAAGCGGGGACACTATGTACACTGCCTTGAAAAATTGTGGGATAATAATGTGATTAAATAAATGAAATTACTCCAGTGATTTAAGACGGAGCATTCCTGATGAGCACCTACGGTAATTCTAATTTGAGCTCCAGGGATTAAAACATGTTAGTTTAACGCATACTGAAAGAGAAGCTGAATAGTGAAACGGACACCTAGATGCAAGAATGTCAGCCTTTAGTCATGTGTAGTGAGTACTTGAGTAAGTGTACTCAACAACTCAACAACAAAACAGTTTTTTAAAGGTCACAACCCCAGGCATAATTTTTCTGGCATTATTTAATTCCTCCCCGTTAAATATACTCACAATGAGTATCAAGCACAAACGATGGGATTAGAGCCAATCAGGCAGCTTAGCAGGTAAGTATGATCGTTCATCACAACAATCACTTGCAGGTGCAAAATTGATGACACTCATTCTAAAATCATGCATCCCTTTCTTCTTCTGCACTTGACACAGTTAGAAACCAGGTGTAATTTTATTATCCAATAGCAGGGTAGGTGGGTGGAAGGGGGGACATCTTAAACCAGGGTAAAGATATGTATGTATGTATTCTTCTACATTTTTCCAGTTGAATCTAGTTTTGTCATTTTTGCTTCCACATGCTGCAGGCGTTAAACTGTGGAATATAAATAAAACAGGTATGGATATAAAGTACAGCAAGGGAAAATGTACCTAGCCATGCATGATTACTCACTTGAAGTTATTGTAATTTCCCCATTACCTTCCTGTAGCAGATGGCAGCAGCTTACATTCTGGCACTTACAGCCAATCATGCTTATCATACACTTTCTACAAAAGTCTTGAGATTCAAAGGGATGCAGGTGACTGGATGAAACTAACTGCAGAGAAACATGTATCTTATCTGTGCAGGAAAATGCAAACATGAATAACATCAAGCTGTTGGTTTACTGTACAAGGCACATTCACACGGCCAATCTCCTATCATATGTGTGCCTTCAACAACCAAGCAAGACCCCGATGAGCTGGTAAATAAAGATGGTCAACTTGGTTTGCATCCAGTGCTTGAATAATAATATTCTACACTAGTGTTTCCCAACCAGGGCCGTATGGCTCCCTGGGGGCCCCCAGGGTATGCCAAGGTGGCCACAGGTGAAAACTGTGTAAATGGGGAGCCACAGCACGAGGCTAGAGGGCCAAAGAGGGAAGTGAGAAGTGAAGGGGGGGGGATCATTTTTTAAAATAAAAAAAATCCTGATTGACTGGCTATCCGCTTAGCCAATCACAAGCAGGTAAGGGCCAAGCACTCCTTTTTGCCATGTGTGTTTTCTTGGGGCAGTCCTGGTTTGGGTTTTGTGGGAGAAGGCAATTGCTAAGGCTCCCATTTTGAGCAGTTGGGCTCACGATCCAGAACCCCCAGGTCAGGTAAGTGCAGCAGTGGGGTGGCAATGGATAGGGCTGGGCAAGCCAGAGCTGCTTGTTGCTGCCACCAGTGCTGGGCCCGGTGGCAGCCTGGGCCTGCAATTCTGCAAGGTGCAGGGTGCAATCCACCTGAGCGCCTAGTGGACCAGGGCCTTCGAATGTTGCCAAGGGGCGTAGGACCCAGCGACAGCAGCAGCCCGGCTCTTCGAAGTGTGGGGTGAAATCCGCCCCAGTGCCTAGCCGAGCTGCGTCGTCTGGTGCTGCTGACTTGCATCTAGTAAATAACTGTCTACTCAGAAGAAAGACGCACTGAGTTCAGTGGGTCTTACTTCCAGCTAAGGGTGTGTGGGGCTATAATGTTTTATCTAGGCAGCCAGGGCTCCTCCAGATGACAAGATCTTTTTGCACCAGATCTGTGAGGACCAGTTGCTTTTAAAATTCTACCATATAAACAAAACTCCCTGTGTACCTTTTGGACTGTATCTGTAGCTTTCCCCCTCTGTGTCAAATAACTAGGGTCATATAAGTGTTGTTTAGTTTTTTTAATACATGGAGAAGATGGATCTCCCTTGGGAGGTTCTGGACTCTCCTTCCTTGGAGGTTTCTAAGCAGAGGTTGGATGGTCATCTGTCATGGATGCTTTAGCTGAGTTTCCTACACTGCAGGGGGGGGGCACTAGATAGATGACCCTTGGGGTCCCTTCCAGCTCCATGATTCTATGTTTTTCTCTGCTTCAACAATATGTCATTATGTTCCTATTATTTAATGTAATTGTATTTTGTATACATTGTAATTTTTAAAAATAAAAGATGTTCTATTTACAAACAAAGGATTTAAATAGCTATCTGTCTACCAGTCGGATGGGTGGGGGCATAGCCAGAATTTTTGTTTGGGGGCAGGCTTTTGTTAGGGGGGCAGAACCTCATATTTGTATTGCTTCTAACTGATTTTTACTTATTGGGGGCAGCTGCCCCTCCCCCCTGGCTACGCACAGGAAGGAAACAAGGTCAGAAGGGGGCCATGGTTGGGAAAAACTGTTCCACACCATGACTTTTGCACTGTATTTGAGTAATAGAAAAAGGAATCAACCTTGTTATGCATACACATGATTACCAAGTTCTCCAGAAGCTTTTGTGCATGCAGGTCTATTAAGCTCATGGGGATCTTCCCATTGCCTTCAGCAGGATATTCACTGACTGCATCAGTAATCCTCAGCCATAAAATGTAAACTGAAATTGCATTTTGGTTTTTCAAGAAGCAATCCCACCTCATCCTTTGACCCACTCTGGAATGCTGCTTTAATGCTTTCATTTGAATAAAAAAGGGAAAAACATTTGCTTTTAGGGCTGTTGGCTTGCCCTAGTGGTAGCCCTTCTAGTTGTTGGACACGGTTAATCAAGTAACTAATAAAGCACTTTAGGAGGTGTGCAGGTAAATGCTGAACCAATATTGCAGAATTATGATTATGATTATGATTATTATTAAATTTGTATACTGCCTTTCATCTGTAGATCTAAGGGTGGTTTACAACATAAAATTACAATATAAAAAACACACAAAATCCAATATAAAAATAAGAAGAAAAACAAACCAATAATCTCCTCTCTTTGTCCCATGAAATGCAGACGTCTCTGGCTGTCTTTCATAGGTTGATAATGACATTTTATTCCGGCAAGCTTTTGTCTGCTAAATATTTGCTGCAAAGGTCATGCTTTATCTGTGGCTTCCGTCTTGGCTGTATTTTTAATGTAGAATTCTTTAACGCACTTTGATTGTTATGTTTTTTATTGCATTTTATGCCATTGGGGTTTTAAATTGTGGTAACCTGTTCTGAGTAGGCACTGGAAGGGTGGAACAGAACTCTTGAAATTTATGGGTTCAGCTCTGGAACTGGAAAAGGAGATGCTTCCTTTCCCACTCAGCATTTTAGCTGCTGCAAAAGCTCAAAATCCAGCTGGGTCCCTAACCTGCAGTACAGGAATACTTCAGTCTTATCACTCCACCAGAAAAAAAGCATGTCCCACTTGAAAGTCGTGCAGGAGCAATGCCATGGAAACTGCTGATGGAAATTCTGGCCTATTTAATGCCGCACATGCATCTCTTGGATGGGCTAGTTTCCTTTTGAAAAGGCAGTCAGACAAATCTTCTGCATTATCCCAAACGCAGAATGGTAAAAGCTTTTATCTTTTCACTTCTGATAAATTGGCTGCACTGCTGATTTTGAATCCAATGATTCTCCAGTAATTGAAGCCATCCAGATCCTAAATGATGCACACTTAAGTAATACACTGTAAAGAATCTGCCTGTAGCAGCTCTCTAACATTATTTCCGAGGATCCTGCCAAAATGTGATAAGCCTCCAAATTGGTATTACTGTTACGAGGTAAGAGCTCTGCTCATTACATGCTAAAGCAATAAACTTTGAAGTTGTATTCTTCACTTTGAAGCTGACCAAGACTTCCTTTTGATGCTTACTTTCATATATTTTACCATCCAAAGGAGAGAAGTGGCATAACTTAACACTTTTTCTACCATAGGTAAAAGAAGCTTCAGTTTGAAAACAATGTAGGTGAGTGAGATCGGGGACAATCCTGTGTCAAGATCCACCAGGCTAAGCAGCTTAGCATGCAACAGATTCCTGGCTCAGCTGGCATTAAGTACCCAACCCCAGCTCAGCTGGCATAACTTGCTCATCCCAGCTGAGCTGGCTGAGCTGAGGCAGGTGTAAGTCTCAAAAATAAGGCATTCAGTGGGTGTGGCAGGAGCAGGATCAGAGGGTGGGGGAGGGGGACTTGGGATGGATGCTAAGGCTGTTCAATTAGGTCATGTGACCTGGCCACCTGGCCAATAGCACTATTTTAATGGCTTGTTTTCCCTCGGCCAGGCTTAGGCAGAAAGCAGGAAAAAGCAACCGTGCTACTGAACAGAGTTTGGATCTGGTGTAACTTTACAGTGGCTTAATTTCCACTGGCTTGCTTTAGGTCAGCTTCTTGAGCACTGGATTGCTCCCATAGTTGTGTAGCGAACCATTGTAATGTTGATTTGCCTTTTTAAAAATATTGTTTTTCTGGTGTGTGTGTGTGTTTGCAATTGATATAAAATCTTACCACACACACACACACACACACACACACAAACACAGATAGAGAGACAGAGAGATAGTAAACTACCCTTTTTCTGTAGATCTCAGGGCAGTACACAACATCAAATACAATGTAAAAACACAAAATACATGGCGACAACCACAAGATCAAAAAACAAGAACAAATACCACAAACTAATAAACCTCCCTCTCGCCTTCTTTCCCACAAAGGAACAACATAATTATTATGCTCTTAGAATAAAAAGTGGTATGTGTATCCTTAACGACATGACTTTAATTTTTATAAAGTGAATGTTGAAGGGAGACTATGGTTGCGATGCTAAGCAAAATTATATGCAATTAAGTTTTACGTTAGTGTTGTAAGCTGCCTGGAACACGTTGTTATGGTTTGGCCAATAAATGTTGTAAATAAAATAAATAGATCCCACTGAAATAAATGTAATTTTATTTTCATATATACATTTACAATGAGGTTGCATGCCCTTGCAATATGAAACAGAATGCAAACTTATATCCAATTATAAACTCAAGTTGTTGACAAAGCCAGTTAAAACTTATGATAGGGGGGTTTTTTGGCGAGGGGAGTGATGTTTCTATCAAATGAAGGGCCACAATTCTATGACAAAGGCAAATGGTCTAACCAATATTTTTAGTCAACTACTGGTACTAAAAAGTAAAGCGAAATATACCAAGCATGTAATTAATTCTGAAAACTGAGGTGGGAGGGATTAATAAACTAATCAATCTATAAATTTAAAGGTAGAGTCATAAGACCTTCTACTTTAAACTTAATAATCTATAGAAAGATTTCAGTAGGAATAAATGTTTTAGAAAAACAGTATTATCCAACCTGGTGGCCTACTGATATTTTGGACTACAACTCCCATTGTTCATGACCATTGGCCATGCTTTCTGTGGCTGACGGAAATTGTATTCTTAAATATTTGGGAAGCATCCATTGGGGAAGGCTGGCCTAAAGAATGAACAATTTCTGCAAAGTTATATATTGCAGCACTTGCTCCTTCAGCATAGATTTTAATGAAAAAGTGACACTGTGATCTATTTTATTATTTATTGTTTGTCTTCTTTCGGGATGCATTGCAATGACAAATGCACAGGATACTAAAGAGAAGAAGCAGAGATGGTACACTAATATGTCAACATAAGAGCTCTTGTTTCACAGGTGCAAACAAATTATTCCAAACCTTCCTTATGACCATTTTGGTCTGATTTTCATTTCATTTGTTCAGAAAGGTTCTGCAGCTGGATGTGCACTTGAAGTATATTGCTTCCCCAAGGAATCTTGGGAACTGTCATTTACCCTTCACACAGCTCCACTTCCCAACACCCTTAAAAACACACACACAACTACAGCTATTTTTTATATATTATCATAGACTAGATATTACATTTCATCAAACCTCAAGATTCATTCTACTGCAGTGTCAGTATTGGCTTAGCTGAACTGTATTGCATGCTCTTGGCTCTTGTCTGAAATACTTCCCCATGTTTGTTTATATGCTTGGTGGAATAGATCTATTTGTTTTTTAAAAGTAAGCATCTTGGCAAATGCTTTTGTCAATAGAATGTTCATGAAGCAGATGTCAGAATCAGAAGAAAAGCTCTCAACAAAACATCTGCTTTTTTTAGGAGTCCACTCATCAGCCACTTTAGTTCCAAAGCTAGCTTTAGATTTAATAAATGCAACATGCAGAACAAGGCAACACTGCACACTGAAAGTGTTTTCATTTAATATGCATTTATAACATATTTTAGAATATTTTTAGCATTAAAAACCATGGACTAAACTATTCCCTTAAAATTATCTTGTATATTGCTCCATTGTACCCAAGGGATTGATTTTACAGTACCTAGAATGTTACAACTTTGAACTACAGGCTTGATGGTGCTATCAAATTCAGCGAGACCTGGTATTTATGCTCCATGAAGGAAATTGACATTTGACTTTTTGAAAAAAGTTTAGAGTATATGAAAAATCTTGCTGCAGATTACTTTTACCATCAAGCAACTAACCTTTGAAGATCTATTCCAATAGGAAACTTCATAAAATGCAACTTTGCGTCATAGTCCTAGTTATACTCAAAAACCTTTTAACCTTGTGGAAATTACTTATTGAAATTAAGGGATAGGCCATCATTTAAATAACATCTCAAGAAGCACAGTGCAAAAGCAGTGTCGGGGTCAATGAAGTCTGAAAAGATACTCAAATTGCAGGAAAGATGACAAAAAGCCATGTGGCTTTTTAAATATGAACTACTTTGTTGTAGTGTGGGCTTCTCTGGGCAAGTGCTTGTTTATCCTGATGCATCAAGTGGGAAGTGAAGATGTGTGTCCATGTATGAACCCCATATGTTCTCAACAGCTAGCAAAGGCTCACAGTGGAGAAGGCATGGAGGAGGGGACTAACAATGGCTGCTAGCCTTGATGGCTATGCTCTCAATACAGAGTTGCTAGAAACTATGGGAGAGGAAAGGACTCTTGGGCTCGAATCCTGCTTGTGGGTTTCCCATAGGCATCTGGTTGGCCACTGTGAGAGCAGGATACTGAATTAATAATAATAATAATAATAATAATAATAATAATAATTTATATCTAACCCACCCATCTGGCTGGCTTCCAACAAAAGATATGGACCACTGGCCTGATCCTGCAGACTCTTCTTAGGTTCTTATGTGTGTACTGCATGCTTCAAAAGAAGGACCAACAACGTAAACGGGGTCCATTTTAACCCCCATCTTCTAATGGTCGTGTGGCAACAAAGAGCCATTGACATTCATTTCCTGGTGGTGTGGAAGCAACATCCTGAATATTCTGCAGCACCAGAACAACACCTCAACTTCATGATACTGTCCTAAATCCAATACACATCTGCGTTGCTTTTAGTCTAGTCCTGCCCCACCTTTGTAATCTTTCCATATGCAAGGAGATTTTGTCATGGTGGTAACCTCATACATCCCTGAACATCTGAACCAGAAATTAAGCTGTGGCCAAAGGTAAGAAGACTTCCCAGCCATCTTTTCACCTTTGATCTACAAAAACCATGTGTGGAATCCCACAAATGTTTTGGAGAGGATATCTTTTTTGGAGAGGAGATGCTGAAATGCAGGATGCTGGAATTTTTTAAAATCAGGTTTGTAGCTTACATTTCATTGTTCATTAAATTTTCAGGTAAATGTTTCCCACTGGTTTAAAAAGATAAATTACTGACCATTAATTCCAGGGTCTAAAATTGCCTAACACAGGGACATAGGAACTTGCCTTATACAGAGTCAGACCACTAGTCCATCTAGCTTAAGCACTGTCTACACCAGCGGTTCTCAACCTGTGGGTCCCCAGATGTTGTTGGACTACAACTCCCACCATCCTTGAGCTCTGGCCTTGCTAGCTAGGGGTGATGGGAGTTGTAGTTCAACAACATCTGGGGACCAACAGGTTGAAAAAGGCTGGTCTACACTGATTGGCAGCAGTTCTCCAGGGTTTCAGACAGGGAACATTCTCAGCCCTACCTGGAGATGGCAGGTATTGAATCAGGGACCTCTTCCAGGAAAAGCAGAGCCTCTGTCCTTCCCTACATAGATGCATCACTCTGCAACAATATTTTCTTGCCTGTTCACTGCAGTGTGTACCGTATACACCAGCAGTCAAAATGCTCAAATGAGCACAGTCAAGAGCAGATAAGACACATATCTGGTGTACTTTTGAAAATTAACACTCATGGAATAAGCATCACAATATGTCTCAATAAGACTGTTCAAATGGTCACTCAGTATCAATGCTGGCAGTAGTGATGGTAAACACCTAGTCAGCGACTGTACAGATCCTACTCTAGGAAGTGCTTCAATCTCCCTAAAGTACTTCCCAAAGCAATTCCTGTCTTTGCACTCCATCATTAAATAAGTTGCTCTCTAGAAGTGACCTTGTATTCCTTCGGGGCCCATTGATCTTGCTGGATAAACAGAATGGATCTCACAATGCTAATACAAATCTTTTCAATCCTGCAAACAGAACTGTCACAACCTCAGCTCAACCGTGTTGTCAGAGCATACATATTCTGGAATGTTAACTCAATGCCCTTAGCTCTTCTATTCATGCCATGAATATGCAGAAGGGCATTTCATTAGCTGATAATATTTAATCATGCTAGAACTCTTACTGCATTTCTATTTTTCATCCTAAAACACAGAGGAACCTTAATCAGATTTTTGTATTCTATCTTGTTGGAAATGTAAGCTAGTAGGATTTTAATTAAGCCATTTTAATACTTTTTTTAAAAAAACCCCAAATACAGTCAGTTTTCTAATTTGGATATATGTTGCTATTTCTTTCTTTCAACAGAATGGCCACTTATTTACACAAACCAGCCAGGAACAGTTCGCGAGGGATGGACAGGGGTGTGTGTCTCCATGATGCGTGCCTGTGTTGTCAAGCTTTGCAACTATGAAAGCATCTGCTTTTCTTAAGATGGCAGAAGCAGATCAAGTTCCTAAACTAACAAGGATCATCTTCCATACAGAAATCAGTCTACTGAAATCAAATTGTTCAATACAGTTTCAATGAAGTGATATATATGGAGCAAAACCTTGGGTTTAATTAAAGCTAGGATTAGAATTTAATTAAGATTTTCCAATATATGAGGGTTATGAAATCTCCTCTCCCTGGAAGGATTCCGCAGATATCTTGGGACGGTTCAGTGAAGTCTGCAAACCATTGAATCAAATATGTATCTCAAATCTAAAGAATGGATGCCTAATTATATTTTAGGGTCAGTCAAGCTCATTAGAATGAGAGGTAAGTGACATAAACCAGCCAGAGGCAGATATAGGGTAGCAGGATCGGTTCACCTGCACTGGGTGCTGATCACCTGCTGAGGGAGTGCTGCAACAATGACAAAGAACAGAGGGCAAGAGGTGGAGGGGAGCCAAATTTGCCATTGCACAGGGTGCCACTGAAATGTTAAAGCCCAAAGTTCTCCACTGCACCAGTCACAATTTGGTTCTATAGTCCCATTTACTCAGAACTCTCATTTAATTCAATGGGACTTAACCCACGTCGGTGTGGATGATATTACAGCCAATATACTGCATTGCTTGATGAGTCACAGCTGCAGAGATTAACAGCTTCTGTTGAAAAGTATTTTATTTTGGGTTAAGTGTAATTTTGTGCTTGTTTCAAGGCAATTCCAAACATAGGAAACAACCTCATACAAATCAGACCTATGGTCCACCTAGTACAGTATTGTTTATAATGATTGGCTCTCAGACAGGAGGCCTGCATGAAGATGCCAGAGACTGAATGCGGGTCCTTTTGTATGCACAGCATATGTTGTACCTCTGTGTCCTAAAATACTGCCTCTGATATTTGATCAAAAATGGATAACTTAAACAAGCAAAACATCACTTCTTTTTGCGGTACCTGCCTGCTTCAAATACACGCCCAAAGTCTACTGTAGTGCATACCATACACAACTTCTGCCAAGTTATTCCTCTAAAAAATGTGGCTTGGAGGCAAGAAAAGCAAGTGGCATTTTGATCATGAAAGAGGTCCTTCCTTCTCCATTTCAAAGTGACCTCCCCCAAATAGCTTCTGATGATTAAGGGACTCTTCATAATGGCAAGGAAGTCACAGTTGGGAGGGCAGGGGAACCAAGCAATTTCGATACAATATAGAGATTAAACTATCTAGGAATGGGGGAGAAATTCAATTCATGTCTCATTTAAAGCTGAGTCTACCCAATTACACTTTCCAAAACAATATGTGAACCGAAACACAGCTAACCTTCGAAATTTGGACTTCTCCAAATTTTACTATGCAGTTTGCCAACCACTCAATGTTTACAAAAATGTATAAATTAGGGGGAAATGTATATAAAAATAAATATATTGCTGAAAATGATACACACCAATGCATTATATTAAGGGGTATTGCTTCCAAAAAAGTGTATATTAGTTAACACTGCATATAAAATGTGTTTATTAGGAGAAATTCACACTAAAAAAGCTGATGGATTCTTTTTTATATATATAAAAATCTCTGCAAAGATTGCTGCAGGCGCACAACAAATGCTTAACTAATGATGTGCAGACTGGGCAATTATAAAATAGGCATAAACACAGAATTCACACAATCTATGTTAAGCCATAACTTGTGCACCAAAAAGATTTTGTAAATTTTAAAGAAACTTTATGCAAGGTCAATAACTTGATGGAAAGGAATTTAAAACCACCTCCTTAGCCCCGCTGTTCCCACTTTGTCCCAGGGGATCATTGGACTGCCACTGTGAATTAATTTGTCATTATATTCTCCAAGGTGACTCATATATCATGCCTTGTAGGTAGTTACAGGTGGTTCCTTTTTCTCTTTGTCTTAAGAATTCTTTTTTTCTGGCAGGTAAACCTCAACTGATATTAAGAAGAGAAAAGATATGCTTGGTAATACTGTCAGAATAGATTGGCTTCCTGTAGCAGAAATATTACCTGCAGCATTGTATAAATTTATACATCAGTATTTCAGTACTAATGGCAAGTGAGCATTGTGCCATAACCACAGCAGGACTTGAGTGCTCACCACCAAATCATCATATAATATAACTAACTGTGGTGAAAGGTACAGTTATCCGCATGCTGTCAGGGTTGGATATGACACAACAGATCTACCTCTGAGCAACTTACTTCAGCTAAGGGAAATACATTCTACAGAGAGGTGAATAATATTTTGAATAAGTGGGGGAAAGAACAGAAACCTAAAATGAATGAGCAGAAGACAATGCAACAACTAAACCTCAACTACATCCGAAAACAGGGCCGTCTTTAGCATATGCAGAGATCCCCATTTTTTTTGGGGGGGCAGGTCAAAGTTGTTGAGGTCAAGTCAAATCAAGGAGGTGAACTGCTAACTTGAAAAAATAAAAAGTGGCAGCAATAACTCTGTCCCCCATAATTTGGCGCCCGGGTGCACCCCTTGCACCCCCAGGTAAAGACGGCCCTGTCTGAAAAATTGCATTTATGGTAAGTTTTATTTGTGCTGGCATTTTTAAATGATGTCAACTGATTGCTTTAAGGTGTGCATCTTTATTCACCAGTATAAAACAGCCCTGAAGTTGTAAGAATGCATAAACACTTTGGGCTGGTTCACACATATAACAGTGTCACCAGATTCAAAGTGTCCTTTGGCTTGTGTATGCCCACAATAACTCGCATGGGCCAGTAGTATACCTAAATACATGGTAGATGGACAAGCCCCCATTAGATCTAATTAATTATGGATGAATACATGCAAAAGTGATGCAACAAGAAATAGATTGATTTATCCACCCTTATGCTCTACACTCAAAAGCAAAAAAAATTAAACTGATTGCAAGATTAAAATCCTATTATTCTAAGTTCAGCTATTAGTATTAAGAACATCTTCTCCATAACATGCAGTTTTTGTGCTAGTAAAATGTTAACTTTCTAGCACAGAAACCTGATGCTCTGAATAAATAAATGTAATGTGCTTTGTGCTGGGTAATAAATGCTGTGTAATACTATTACAAAAATCTCTTTAATTAAGGATACTTTGAATGGGGACAGATATGTTACTGAGACGTCTCCCAGGAAACTGATTTAGCTAATGATAGCAAATGGCAATAACAGTTGTTTAATCAGGACACCATTAGCATAAATTCAGTTTAATGGGGATACATTTAGATTGTGGTAAGTGGAGTTTAAGCAAGTGAAACATAGGTAGGATTTGAGAAACTTTTAATCTAGTAATCACTGAATGAATACTTGGATTTTCAATCACAGAGGAACTGGCAATCAAGCAGAACTCACCAAAGCAGGGGGCAGTGGGGGGAGATCCCTGAAAAACAAAACTCTGCATGGAAGCTCCCTCCAGTATAGATAATTTCTAATCAATACTTCAGCACTTGACAGTGGGCCTCCTAAGGCGCTTCATTCTCACCCCTCTTTTCACAGAATTCCTGAACCCTCTATCCCCCTGTTTCTATCACTTGTTGACCAGCAGGGAAGAAATGAAGACACTTCAAAACCAGCTAGTGTGCTGAATTTTGATATATTCATTTTGGATCTGTTTTAGGGTTTGGGTTTTAAAAACTACTTGTGTGAAAATTCAGACTACTGGTAGATTTTGCTTTGCAAAGAATAAACACATGGCTCGAAAACCAATATGCTGCTATGGCTGCTACAAAGCAAGGAGGAGCTCAGGGAATGTGATTTCTCTCACATAGGTAGTTAGCCAGAAAGTTCTATTTGCATGGAGGGCGAAAGAATAATATATGACCACTAAAATATGAATGACACAACCTAAACAGTTTGGGACTCAATAATCTAAAACACCACCTCCCCTGATATCCCACTGGCACTGAGCCGCCTCTAACCAGCTGGCTTGACTCATGACAGGGTCTTCTTCATGGTGGCTCCAGTGGGAACTGTCAGGAGCACGCCTTCTGCAAGTGCCAGTGAAACCTCAGAGGGAGAACAGAGTCAGGGAGAATGACCCTCCCTCCTCAGGTATGCCAGCTGCTGATTCTAGAGATAACATGAGGCAGGCTGAGTCTGAGTTGGAATTGGCTCGAGAGGGGGAAGGAGAAGTTGAGGAGCAAGCCCTCCCAGAATCCCCTCGCAGTCGACGCATGAGCAAACTCCAGGACCGATGTCAGCCCTGCAGGAGGTGGAGTCCGGATCGTAAGTTATTCTGTTGGAAAGGGAGGGGGCCAGCCACTGGGGCTATCTGACTCTTCCGAGGATGAATGACCGTGGGGGTTCGGATTGAGCTACTGTGTAATTACCCAATAAATCCAAGAAACTGTATACCTGTTGGTGTGCTGTTTCTTAGTGTGAGAGGAGCATCATAAATCCTAACAGGAACTAGAACTACACCCTGTTGAGATTCCTGCATTGCAGGGGATTGGACCAAAAGACTCTTGGAATCCTTTTCAACTCTACAATTATATGACTCTATGACATACTTTTACATTCATGAGAGGTCCTCAGAAACCCCACTGCCACAAACTGACAATGATCCCCTAAATCTAAGATGACAGTTCCAGCTCATGCGACACTCACACACCAGGGATATACCTTGTAACATTTTCTTGTAGGGACCCACTTACCTGTATTTTATTTTATTATTTATTTATTAATTAATATTTAATAAAATACACATGTCACTTGATTGTTAACAAATAAAAACCCTCAAAAGTGGTATACAATGTTTAAATTTTACTTTTTTTGTTATTAGCCTGTAAAAATGTTCATCTGTACAACCCAAAGAGAATTCTTATAATGGTTTCGGGGGCGGGGGAGGAAATCTACTATGCTAATCATGGAAATTCTACCCAGTTTCTCCCCCAGCATGAAAATCCCAAAAGAGCTCCATACCGACTAGTCCCAAATATGAACCGTCATACCACACAGTGTTTCTTTTTTGAAAGAACCCATTCATTCAGCTCAAAAGTAAGGCTGATAGCTACTGGAGCCTGTTTTTATAGTTTATCTGGGAAAGTGTTGAAATATGACATTACAATTTTGTCTCTAAAAGAAGCTCCACATGTACAAAACATATGCAAAATAGGACTGTTTATAGGCATAGAACATGCTAAGTGTTCAAATAATCGTGTATCCTTAAGCATAACACTGGGGTAAGAGAACTTTAGAATAACTGGTGCTTGATACACAGACCCAGGATTAATCACTCATGCTCTGTTGTTGTTCTCTCTCTCTCTCTTTTCCAGCTGCAAGCTGAGCATGTGGTATTGATTTTTTAAAGTTCACACTAGATGTAATCATAAGCATGGAAATCAGAAAGTTGAAATTAAGGCATTGATTTGGTAAAGTTCACAATAGATGTAATCATAAGCACGGAAATCAGAAGACTGAAATTAAAAGGTTATAAACAGTTGAAAGTGATGGAAATATAGTACAAATGAATCCTGCTAAAAGTGTGTAGCATGATGCGTGCAGACCTAGAAGTGGTGTTTCAACACCGCACCTGGTGAGTAAGACAAAATTTCACAGATCTCTTCCACAAAGGCCTTTTCAGTAATAAATGATCATAATAAAGTATAAATTGCTATTAGATTACCAGGCCTTCTCATCTAACCTCTATGCACTGTTTGCAAGATGTTTCTTAAAAAGCATATTCAGGGAGCAAATCCCTTCCATTTAAAGAAAATAAGGTACTTAAAGATTTACTCATGTGGCAAAAAGCATGGAAATGGCAAGTCAGGGCACCTAGCCTTAATTTCTATGTCACGTAAGCAATAAACACACAGACTCAAATAATGTGCTCACTTACAGTTACACTTTACCCTCCATGCATGCACTCTTACTTGGTCTTTCAAACTAAATCCCCTTCCTTTGCAGTTCAAGAAAAGTTAAGTCAAAAGCCTTTAAAATCAACACTAGATGTACCAGTTCCTTGGTCTTTTCTGGCTCAAGCTAAGGACGTCTTTACATAGATGCATATTTAAGATGCTTGAAGTAATAGATCCTTTTGAACTTCTATATGAAACATCCTGCTCTTTATGTCACAGACGAATCTGAAGACTTCGTTAACCACTAAATATTTTTTGTACTTCTGAAAATGTCAGAATTAGGGATGAAGGAGAAAATGGATCCAGTTTCCATTTAAAGGTGAACCTACCTGATCTACACTTTCCAGAACTATATGCCAACCATTCTTTGAAATTTGCACTTCTCTGAACTTTCATTGCTCTCCCCCAGCCAAGTAATGGTTTAAAAATACATATACTTGGATAGAGTGTGCATATAAAAGCATGCATTCATTAAGGTAACATACAAAATGCATTATGTTAGGAGAAATTGCTTTGCAAAATTTTGTATATTAGGCAATATTGTATACAAAATGGTACATATTATGATAAATTCACACTAAAATACTGATGAATGTTCTTGAGTACTTGTTGGGGGGGGGGTAACTGCAGACTGATGTGGAACTGCAGACTGATGTGGAGAACTGAACTTCAGATTGGAAAAATTAGAAACCAAAACTGACACAGTTGCCCATTCCTAGTCATGATGCATTTCTGGGCAATTTAAATATGTTATATTGATAGGGAAAAAACCTCTGGTGTATAGTGAAATCTTAAGCTTATTTACCCAAAGGAAAGTTTATTTAAGATCAATGGAACTTACCCACTGGTAAGCCCATTTAGGACTGCAGCCTTAAGTACCTTTTTAATAATAATAATAATAAGAAGAAGAATACACATTTAATTACATGTTAAAATGCATATTTAAATGTGAATTGTATTTGCTTTTAAATTGCTGATTAACATGGAATGGAACAAAATTATGGGTGAAAGGATGGGAAAGTGTCATGGAGCAGAAATCAAGCTACCCTTTGCTATGTTCATTTGCTGTGTAGGAAGAAGTTCAATATTGGGCTGATGCTGGCTACAATGGAATGAAAGTTTAAATGAGCAATTATGTGTTTGAAGATGTAATAGGCATGTGAACAATAGGTCCATGGCTAGTAACCAATAGAATGTACAATAATAACCAAAAACCTTTACAACATTGCAATGCAGACTCAGTGTGTGATACCACATAAATAAGTTCTAAAACAACTGGCTGTGCTGACTAAATATGAATTTTAAAATGCTAGTTATACCATAACAATGGAATACAAAGGCATGATACCCCAAAATCTTTAAGAACAGCAGATGAAAGATGATTACAAATGATGTGTTTCAAATATCATTTTTATTGTATTTTTTAAATAAAAATTATCTGAGCCCATCAATAGGATGTGAAGGATGAAGGCCGTTTAAATCTAAACACCTTTGCCATGTGATTTGAAATGCATCTTTTGTAACCATCTTTCATCTTCTGGACGTCACAAACAGGATTGAATTCTAAAACATTATTTTACAAACATCAATGAGTCCATTACAAAAGCTGTAGCTGGTGAGTGCTGGTGTCTACACGTGATGTGCCAGAGTGGTTGTGTGAATAGGCCCAAACACCCAGACAATGGAAGGAAATTGGCAAAAATGAAGAGATTTCACACCGATAGTAAAATGACAAAATTCAGTGCTTGCCAATAGTTAGTCATTTGATACAGCTTCCAGGCCAAATACATATGCAAAAAAACTATGCCTGATATAGAAATGGAGCCATGGAAGACCAGCAGGAGGGCTTGTCAGCCTATTCTACTTCGCATGGATGACATTCTAAAAATGTCACAGTGATATCCATTAAAAAACAAGAACATTAAAAGAACAAAAATCAAACACCATTTTCTCAGCAATTATATGTTCGAAGATGTAATAAATGCAGCCATCTCACAGCCGCGAGGATGCTAGGCTGGCACTGGGCAGCGTTCCATTGTTGCCTTTGTTAATGCAGTAATGAGGCATTGTAACACTGCCGCCAACCTGGCATTAGCAGTTACAATACATTTACTGCAAGAGCACTGCTGTTTGTAATTAGCTCTTCATTACACAATCAGGCTGATTTAGGAAAAACTCTCTTATGATTTGCTCAGCAAATGAAGCAATATAATTACACCTCACTTGAAATCAACAAATTAGGCTGCTGTTTGCAATTGGCTGTATTACCTACTATTACCACTCCGGCAATTGCAAGCCAGTTGCAGCCTTTAGCGTTTAAATAACAGAATCCTAATTAAAATACAGCATATACTATTGAAATTGCTAGGTGGGTTCCATAGAGGTCACAGTGCGTTGCATTTAAAGAAGAAGTCAAGATTTATGCTTAAGGCATTCTGCATAATTTAGAGTCTCATCCCCTCTGAACCTGAGTGATATGTGTAATAAAAAGGGGGAAGAGGGGGCATGGGTTGGGGAGGAGAAACATGTTGGGTTTTCTCCCAGTGTGTACTACACATCTGGAAACTGAGCATTGGAAATCGTGCTATTGGTGGAGAAAGATGAACACAATCTTGTCAATCAGTTACTTTGTTTTTAGCATTATTGTCATAAGAAGTCACCATTTTAAAAACACCCACACTGAAAGAATAAAATAGAAATTAAAACCACAATTCCTTATATGCATTGCAATATGTTTTATTGGGACACTTGGATCTAGTGTTCTTGTGAATGGAACTCCACTCATGGGACAATGCTACTGGAGGAAGGTATGTGTGGGTTTTTGGGCGATTCCTTCTTTCCCCTGATGCCCTGAACTCCCTGGAAAGTTGGTCCTAATGGCTGAAGAATCTTTCTTGACAATATGAGAGGTGGGCCTGGGGACTGCAGAAGGAATGGGCAAATGTCTCCTTCATACTTTCTCCAGAAGAAGTCTGTGCTGGATCTCAGCCCCTTCTAAGAACAAACAGAGCTTTTCCAATTGCAGAAGAACAATTCTGGATCAAACCCAGTTGCAGAGAAATAAATATTTTCATTTGATTGGATTGTTGTAGAAAAATAAATTGGTTCTTATTTACCAAGTTCAATGAGTTCTGAGGTCTATTGATTATTGCCTCCTACTGCAAACCCACAATAATGTAATTATTACAGCTCAGATTGCTAGAGCACAGAAACAGAAAAATGTTTGAAGTCCTCAAATTGAAGGCAGGGTAGATACAGTATGGACATTATATCTCATTCAGGTAGCATGGTTTAGAAAAAGCACAGAAGAGCAGTCATCACTGTTAGGATATATGTTTTATGTTGGACTTCGTTTGTTAATATTTGGAACATTTTCAACAAAACTTAAGTAATAATGTATCACATTTCTGAAATGTGTTAAAGAAGGAATACTTGAAATAGGTCTCTGTATTGTTGTGGTATTCTAATATTAATGTTAATATTAATACCAGCACCAGCAATGCTGAATTGGACTAGGACTTTATTAAAATCAACTTTCTGAATATGGTTAGGAAGTCACTGACGCAGAAGCTGGCAATTCAGAATTCTGAACCGTATGGATTCAGCAAACCTGGTTCGTCAAACCTTTTCAGCAGGGGGCTGATCCACTGTCTCTCAGACCTTGTGGGGTGCCAGACTATATTTTGGGGAAAAATAATGAATGAATTCCTATGCCCCACAAATAACCCAGAGATGCATTTTAAACAAAAGGACACATTGTACTCATGTAAAAACACGCTGATTCCCGGACTGTCCGTGGGCCAGATTTAGATGGCAATTGGGCCGCATCTGGCCCCTGGGCCTTAGTTTGCCTACCCATGATATGGATAGCCTACAAAAGTAAAGGAGGCTCCCAATTACAGAAGTTCCTTGCCTAACACATAAAAATCAATGGATTGGGATGGGGGGTTGGGGAGAGGAGTGCCAGACTGACGAGGGCTATAGCTTCTGCTGGTTTCACTGAAACACATTGGATAATCATTTGTAGTCGTTATACTGACCCAAATAATTTCACCCCTCTCCTAACACTAAGCGTAACACAATGCAAATGTAACAAAAATAAAATTTAGGGTGGACAGTATTTGTTGAATAGTTTAGTGTTTCTATCATATCCCAAGTGCAAACCAAAAGCTTCCCCCCATGTGTCAAGAGATAGAAAAGCACACTGCTGTATGAAAGCCCTGCTATTTCCCTTCCCTTTATTATTGATGCCTTTGATGGTGTGCTGCAGGAGAATGAGATGGCTTTGCCTGCAAATGCTTTGTAAAGTCAGATACTGCCATCCACTTGCTTGAATGTGCAGAGATGCTCCCTGGCGTGCAGCTAAGCATTGCTGTTCGGGGTTGTTTGTTTATCTTAAAATACCCTTTTTTATTTGTTTAAGTAAATTATATCTGAAAAATAAAGATAAGTAGTGGCAAAACAGGTGGCTGTGTGGAAAGTGTGTTTTGTAAGACAACAATCTGATCCCTATCACATGAGAAAATACCAAACAGGGAAGCTAGGTGGCAGAATCCACACAAACAAATAATTGGCTTGCAGAGACAAAACCACACTATACGTTGAGACAAGTAATCAAAATTGCCTAATTTTAGAGAGGTACAGCTTTCTAGGAAAGGACTAGACCGTAAGATAAGCTGCTGCCTTCAGCTATCTGTCCTGGATGGCAAGTCCATACTTTGAATAAAGATCCAGAAGCAGAATGAATTGAAGACTGGCAGTAATTCTCCAAGGGGAAAGTAATTTCCTTCCAAGATAAGAAATGCAAACCTGCAATGTTTACACAGCAAGGCTGTTTAATGCGGTTTGGGGAAAGAACCAAATATCTGAGCTGGTTTCGAAAATAGGCTTAAGAAGCAAAAGTGCTGCTAGCCATTGACTTCTCCCGCCTACCCCACAACATATGTGTGCGCGCACACACATTTAAGGCTAGACATAATTACATTTTAATCATGGATTGAAACCAGCTTTAAATCTAAGTTAGCATTAACCGCATTTACTGACCACATTTGGGTCATCATATCTTGGTTTAATAAGATGAAAGATGAACAAGTCTTTTGCCTGCACATACAGCGGTTAAACCTGGAAACCTCTTAAAAAGCTATAGTTTTCCATTTTGTTCAAACTGAGAAGCTACCAACTTTGAAACAAGCCAATGCTTTGTATGAACCTTGATTTTTCTGCCTTTTCCAAACTAGGAATCCAACTGAGATATTCAACAGCTGTTGAATACCTTAGTTGGATTCCTAGTTTGGAAAAGACAAAAAAATCATGGTTCATACAAATAGGCCTGAATATACAGACAACAGAACTGTTCATATGATGGCTTCTTAAGCCAAGATATAATTCAAAAGTGGCCAATGTGTGCACTGACATCATGCTTAATGGGAGGAGGAGGAAGAGGAGGATTTGTAATCCAGAAAGGACAGGCTGGGAGGTAGGAGTACATGATCTTGCTAACTCTTTCTCTCATATAATAATCTAACTCAAATATAATAATGAGATTCCCACAATTGCTACTGCACATTACTGAGTTTTGAAAAACTGTAAACCCATACAAGAAAAAGACTAAACTCTATAATTTGTCAAGAGTAGAGAGATGGGGGAGTGGGGAGAAACTCCAATAACAAACTAGAGAGAAAAATATAGTTCTCATCTCTATGCAGAATTTATCAGAAGCTTGTTTTTTACTGGGGTGTGTGTGTGTGTGTGTGTGTGTGTACACACACACACACACACACACACACACACAAAAGTTCCAAGTACAGTGGACTCTCTGGATACGAGTGTAATTCGTTCCAGGGGTCCGTACATACCCCCAAAAATCCACAAGTTGAGGTGCCGCTTTTGCGCACGCTCACGGCGTGATAGAGCACTTCTGCGCATGCACATGCAGTGAAACCCAGAATAATTCACTTCCGGGTTTGCCCCGTTCACAACCCGAAAGTTACGTTACCTGAAGGTAACATAACCTGAGGGTCCACTGTATATAGGTAACCAACTTCTAAGTGGATGAAAATACAGAATCTAGAAGTGGAAGTTGCATCGGATTAGTCTTACAGCTCCTTTTGTAGAGTTTTAAAGTTTCAATGTATTTGATTTCTTTGTTCACAGTCTGCAAGCATGTTCGTGACCTATAAGTCAAGTGTGAATCCCCCTCCCCACCAGATCAAGCTAGTGAGAGCTATAAAAACACCAATTAAAAGACCTGAAAATACTCAGACTATTTATCAGCACCAAGGGACCACTTTGCATCTATTATGTATCAAAAAAAGGTCACACAGTCGATTTTTACAAGGTTTTCCTGGACCAAGCCATCACTTAGTGTCCAGAAAGTCAAAGAAGGTCTTGGGGATGGTAAAGGAAAGAGAAGTTAAAGTTCCATGGGGACTAGAAATGCATATAGGTACAATATAGGTAAAGTATTAGAATCAGGCTGCTTAATACAATGGCTGAAAGACAGACCACAGCACTTAAGCTCTCTCAAAGCAACAGGTTTAAGCATGGCTTGAGGGCAATGCGATCCTCAAGTAATGATAACAGAATATTGAGAATGAAGCTGACTAAAGTCTAATTGGGTGATGTAGCATACAGGGCAACGCTATGGTTCCGCTGCTATGGATGGACAAATCACTTCGACGTTTCTCATTTTTCCAATCCACATTTAGTATAATGCATTTTTTAAATGTTTTCTTCACTAATATATGCATTTCTAGGCAGACTTTACCCTAGCATATGCCTGTTTGTATACATTACTTGGCTAGAGAACAGTACTGCAACAGTCAGAGAAGTGTGAATTTTCAAGAATGGGTGTATTTCAGTTTGCACATTGTTTCAGAAAGTGAGAGTCGGGCAAGACGGCCTTTAAATTCAAATGTGTTGGATTTCTGCCCCATCCCTATTTCCTACTCTGGGTAAACACTGCACAGGGGATAGCAGTAGCAGGGCTGGCTCAGGACATTTTATTGTTTTTGGTTCAAAACGGGAGCATATTCCTTCCATTCCATCAAGAGAAGCCGTTTTGAATGGCAGCTGCATTTCATTCTGATATTAGTCATGGGACAGCAGCTTCCTCCACACCTGAGGACAGCACACTCTGATAGCACAGGTTGGTCAAGAGTGTGGCTGGGGAGGCTGCTGTTG
Organism: Podarcis tiliguerta; assembly: GCF_965153285.1. NCBI lineage: Eukaryota > Metazoa > Chordata > Lepidosauria > Squamata > Lacertidae > Podarcis > Podarcis tiliguerta. Next base: position 45,067,135 of record NC_139542.1, on the reverse strand, counting down.
CCCCCCCCTCTAGCACCTAGTTTTGCTAGCATTGCATAAGCCCCTTTTAGATGCTAGATGAAGATGTGTGGGAGGGGCACTGTGTACTTGATGTGAAAGAGCAAAGTTACTGTGTAGGGGAGCTCTTTCAGATGGCATAATGATCACTGGAGATCAGGTACCATTCCCCCTCTACCACCATGTGCATTCATATTACACCTGGTTAGGGCTTAGGTCAAACTCTTAAGCACTTGCAGCAGCAGTAGCAACACTAAAACAACTGTTGAAACACCAAATTCAGCACCGCTATACATACTGACAGACATGCCTACAGCATCATTGCTAATTCTATAAGATGTGCAGGTTGTAAGGCTGGGCCTACTTGACTTGCACTTATTTGCAAGTAATTGAAGAGTTCCTTCTTTACTACATGGGTACTGTGATATTCTAAGAATATCACAGCTCCCATGATAAGTCACACACTTCTATTCTATTCTTAGAGCAGTTTGAGAACTGTTTTAAATGTGGATAAAAAAAAAGAACTGTAAACACTGAGGCTTATCACCATAAAGGTAAAGGGACCCCTGACCATTAGGTCCAGTTGTGACCGACTCTGGGGTTGCAGTGCTCATCTTGCTTTACTGGCTGAGGGAGCCAGCGTACAGCTTCCGGGTCATGCGGCAAACCAGAGCAGTGCACGGAAACGCCGTTTACCTTTCCGCCGGAACGGTACCTATTTATCTATTTGCACTTTGATGTGCTTTCAAGCTGCTAGGTTGGCAGGAGCAGGGACCGGGAGCCCACCCCATCGCGGGGATTCGAACCGCCAACCTTCTGATCAGCAAGTCCTAGGCTCTGTGGTTTAACCCACAGCGCCACCCGCGTCCCCTTATCACCATATACAGCTCTAAAAAGAGAGGGAACCTGGTGCAATGTCACTTGCTTACTCAAAGCAAAGACCCAACTTCCATTTTTTCCTTTGGGCATTTCTTCTCTCTGGCACAAAAACTACCATATTTACTTAAGAAAAAGGGGAATGGACCATTTGCCCCAGCTAGAAGTCTAGTTGCCTTTAACACTTTCTGCTTTATTATACTGGTACATCAAGAATCAAGTAGGATTGGAGTTAGTGTTGCCACAGTACTAATGGGGATGATACTTCCATTATTGTCTGTCTACACATAGTATTGAGCAAGATCAAGGCATTTGGAAACACCAATATCCAGTAGGAGTACTATATTATTAACATTAACACATGCTATATCTGAGTAACGGACGCGGGTGGCGCTGTGGGTTAAAGCCTCAGTGCCTAGGGCTTGCCGATCGAAAGGTCGGCGGTTCGAATCCTCGTGGCGGGGTGCGCTCCCGTTGCTCGGTCCCAGCGCCTGCCAACCTAGCAGTTCGAAAGCACTCCCGGGTGCAAGTAGATAAATAGGGACCGCTTACTAGCAGGAAGGTAAACGGCGTTTCCATGTGCGGCTGTGGCTCACCAGAGCAGCGATGTCACGCTGGCCACGTGACCCGGAAGTGTCTTCGGACAGCGCTGGCCCTTGGCCTCTTTGAGTGAGATGGGCGCACAACCCTAGAGTCTGGCAAGACTGGCCCGTACGGGCAGGGGTACCTTTACCTTTACCTTTATATCTGAGTAAGAGACGAAGTGCTCATTATTCACTATTTATCCAGTGCTTTGGTGGTTTCAAGGCACCTTGTTTATATTAAAAACAATAAGGAGTCTTGTAGCATGTTAAAGACTAGCACATTTATTATGGACCAGAGCCCACTCCATCTGCTACTTACATATATTTGCTTCGCTGCCGAAATGTAGAGCTATTATAATGGGCTATGAGACAAAGTAACCAGAATCGTTTCAAGTGCTGAATAATAATCTGCCGGGAAGTCAAAAGATCTTATTATGGAGTCAAGAAAATAGTGCAGAAGTTGAAAATGTAGAACAAGCATCAAAGTATGTTAATCTTGCGGCCAAACTAAGGGCCTCTCCACAGAGATTTTCCTACTATTCTACTCATGTTATGTTAACAATCAGATAGTCTCCAGAGTCTTTAGAGTATCTTGTGTAAAGCAACAGCACAATCTATTCAGGATGAGGCTTCTCAAGTGCACAATCTTATCAACTGGATGCAGAATACTCTAGCCAGCAAGATAATCTGAGTCAATCCAATGAAACAGATATTCTGCCTTCTTATAACGGGGTATGCTGTAATTGTAATTGAACTAGATTCTGCAGTTGAGACAGGCTAAAATTCTGGTCCATTAGTTGAGTATCAAATTTGTTTCCTGTGTGGAAAATCTAATAAAGTTGAACTATGAACAATGTCTCATACAGTGGTACCTTGGGTTAAGAACTTAATTCGTTCCGGAAATTCGTTCTTAACCTGAAACTGTTCTTAACCCGAGGTACCACTTTAGCTAATGGGGCCTCCCGCTGCTGCTGCCGTGGTGGTGCGATTTCTATTCTCATCCTGAAGCAAAGTTCTTAACCCGAGGTACTATTTCTGGGTTAGCGGAGTCCGTAACCTGAAACATCTATAACCCGAGGTACCACTGTACCACTGTACATAGTGTTTGAGATGAGCAAAATACATTATGTCCAAAGAGAAGCTAGATGAATGATGTTAAAGAATCCATGGCTTGAGTCTGAAATCGTTTATTAAATAGCACACAGTTTATATTCAGTGACTTCAAAGGCGCCCCCACGACAGATGCTCAAGGATTTTGTTCAGTCTGTATTTGCAAGCAAAACAGCTAAATTCACACTTCCTGGACTAACACACTGCACATAACTCAGTTATTCTTTAGTTTTTGCACTTCTCCATTTTTTAAAACAACAACAACACCTGTTTTATAGTAAAAATGCAAATCAGGAATTGCATTTTTTAAGAATAAAATTTGTCCAAATGCAATCCAAGTTTTCAAAGCAGAAAATTTGGAAATGGTTCAGAATGGATTTTTGAATGAACATGGAAATAAAATGATCCATTTATAAATGATCCATTTATCCCTACTCACCAGTCAGTCTTATCACCAGCTGAGTAGTCAAGAGGGATAAGAAGAAGACTGGGATGAGGAGGTGTTGGAAGCTGAAGAGGTAACAGGGCTTAGTGAGAAGGGAGAGTCTATGGCAGAGAAATATCCTGAAGCAGAAGCTGGAGAGTGGGATGAGGGAAGCCCAGAGACAGAGATGAGCCAAGCTGGTGAAGAAGCAAGGGTGTTTCCACTCCCAGCTGTGGCAAGCTCCCCTCCCCAGGTCTCCCAGGACCAGGAGAGGCATGAAGCAGGAGAAGCAAAGGAAGGCATGACGGTGTAGTCTCAGAATGCTTGGGAAAGACCCAGGAGATTAGCAGACTTAGGCGGCTCTTGGAAGGCAGGGACCTTCAGGCTCCATAACTGCCTCATAGGGGCAAAACCTACTGAAGAAGAGTTGCTGTGCTCATTAGGTCTAGCACCCCTGAGCAGATCCTGTTTCTTCTAATAAGAGGTAACTTGACTTACTTGGTGTGATTTATTGCTGGCTCGCTCCTGACAATGGGCTGCCCTGAAAACAGGGCAGAAAATGTAGCAGGCAGGATATTGGCAGAGAGGGCTGTGGGATCACATAAAACATCTCTTCTAAGGCAGCTACATTGATTGTGTATTAGTTCCTGGGCCCAATTAAAGGTGCACATGTTAGTGTTGAAAGCCATAAATGATCCGGGCCCCAAATATCTGAAAGCAGGCTCTTTCAAGGTTGCAGGTTTGATCCCTTTTGGGATAGCTGCATATTCCTGCACTGAAGGGGGTGGACTAGATGACCCTCAGGATCCCTTCCAACTCTACAATTCTATGGTTCCCTATAGACTAGCTCAGGGATTAAGATCAGCGGAGAACAGCCTCCAGATGGTTCCACCACTCTCTGAGGTTTGTGGGACACTGGTTTGTGAGAAGGCCTTTTCATTAGTGGGACCCAAAGTGTGGAACTCGTCACAGAAGTGCATTTGGCACCATCCCATTACAGTTCCCATCAGCTGCTGAAAACCTCTTTACCCTGGCCTTTGAAAACTGAAGAACTGATTTGGGTGTCTTCAGTGTAATGTGTGGTGTGGATTTCTCGAGTTATCGGTGGGGTTGGTTCTTACTGCTTTTGTTGTCTTTGTGTTTGTTGTATTCTGGTGAAGGGTGTAAGAAAAGCAAACCACCACCACCAGAAAATGCACAATTTAAAAACCACTTACATAAAACAAACCAATACTGTATAAACATTCAATAGTGGCTCTTTGCTTTCTATTTAAAATAATGGTTGAATATTCAACTTGGAATGCTCTAAGTAGCATCATATTTTGGGAGACAATGCCTAAGAAATATTGTTGTGTCCCTGGAAGAATTCTATGTCCAATAATTGTGTGATTTAAGGAGCGTTTTAGAGTTTATTTTTCATACTCTGATATAATACCAGCAACCAGCAAAGCATACTTGCATATCTTGTAACTGCTTAACTCTCTGAAATTCACACAAGCAATGTCTTGACCCTCTCCTGATCAGTGTTTGCATATATTGTGTGGTGAAGGACACACTTGCATTTGCTTCCTATCCAAGAGCCGTTGTATGCAATTTGAGCTTCGGTATCATATCGTAACTGACAAATATATAATCAAATCTTATATATAATCAAATATAGTGGTTTCAAATATAGTATTTTGTATCTTAGTACAGCCTTAGTACATACAGTACATATATGAAGTGCAAGCATGCCAGAGTAGTTCTCAAGAATGCACATGGGTACTATTTGCTCCTTGCCCTTTTAAAATATACGGAAGCAGGATTCTGACCTTTCTTCAGTTCCAGTGATGCCTTCGCAACTGAAACTGTGTGTATTTTGGCATTTGGATTTCCACACCACTATCAAGGGGTGGGGGAGAGGATGGACCAGCATGTTTTGCGATACCTAACTTTGCTATCCATTATTTTTCAGCCATGAACAATTTGTTTGGAGCTTTGCTCTAGGGTAAACTCATCACGAATCATGTGAAATATAGCCTTCATATCATGCTCTTTTTGCAAGATTTTTACACAGTATGACGCACCATTCCTAAGATTCAAACATGCACTTCCAGAAACGTAAATGTGTCTATAGGAGATAAATCTACAAGCACAGTAGGAGTGGGAAAGTGTTGGTACATCTGGAACAGATGCTGCATACCACTAAACAGACTCTTTTCTGAAATCATTATAGACTATTGAGGAAAAATGTGCTCAGAAAGTGATTTTCACTGAACCACCTGGGAACTGGTTTTGCAGTGGATTTAGGTAACCAACAGCTCCACATATCGCAGGCTACAAGTTCTCTACAAAATTTCCTGAAGAGCACTTGGAAACTAACACACCCAAAACTGATTATTTACTTCTTTACATTTTAAAAAGTGGCCTTTTGAAGCAAGACCTCAACAGACAGATTCTTTCACCCAGCCAGCTTAAGCATTCGGGGGCTTTAACTTTCATACCTTTTACTTAATTCTTGGGACCAGAAAACTCAACAGGACTGGAAAAGATTCACAACCAGAAGCATAATATTAAAGTAGCAAAACGTATAGTGCAAAATATTAGAGCTGAGACAAAAATTCTGAGAAGATTAAAAAAGAATTAAAAAAAAAAGATTTCTCAGATTTTTCTTTTTCTCTCCCCTCTGTAGTCATGTCTCAAAAAAGAAAGCCTCTTAAAAGAATTTACTTTCACCACATCTTGGTGGAAACTGCCATTTCCTCTACCGCCACCCAAAAATGTTCTGGACTGAAGTTTGGGACTGCCAACACTTGATAGCCTATTCATGCTTTAACGGCTCCTAAACTTTTAAAATGTTCCAAGAGAAACCTATTTGGAATCTGAAGTAAGATGAATGTGCTTCCTGGGAAAATAACACAGAATAAGGGGGAGGGGTAAGAATTTTCCTAGCACCATTGCTTTTCTTGGGTTCTAGATGTTTCTAAACTTTTAAAAAATCTTTAGTCTTTGCACACATTTTATCATGTGCCTCTCATCCAATTGTCGCTGCAGAAAACTAGTGATTTGTTACAACTGCAGATGGCGCCATTGGCATCAAGAGAGACAGGCTGTCAGTTCAATAGGGTTCAGATGATTGTCTAGAACAGTCTAGGTGCCCATGTGCCTCTAGAAGCCTCTTGTTGGATTGGTGTAATGCTGCCAGAACAAGCTCACAGGAGCTATCAAAACTATTACCACTATCCTTTCCTGTCACAAAGACAGGAAAAGAAGAAAATGCACTGCTGGCTCCCAATTTTGAATGCTTCAGCATTCGATGAAAACTGGAGGTTATAACATGAAAACTGAGATCATTTCATTCCTTGTTTTCTCCCATGCAATAAATCTCTCATTTATAACTTGCCCTAAGGTTGCCTGGATTTCATTATTATCACTGCTATAGATTTTTGGCCCACTTTATAAAGGAAAGTGTCTAGATGAATACTATATTCTCCTGGTTAATTCTTCGAGCTCTACCTCATACATCATCAATCTCCTTTAAGCCTTTCCTTGTAAAACAGCCAAAATACCAAGAAACAAGGTGCCTTCTGGGATGAAGATTACATCACTGACTTTTTACCTTGCCCATCAATCACTCTGCTGCAATTCTTCTCGACAACTACGAGTCCCCAGAAGCAATGCAAAGCAGGCTGGGGTGGGAATAAAAAAAATTCTCTTTTTTTATCTCCCTGAAACTTCTGTATCAGACACACAGAAATGATCAGTTTTGAATCTCTTTGATTTATTGTGGCACAACTTAAGTATTTTAATTAGCCCCTGCACTTTCCCAACTCTAACACAGCCAGATTCAGATATGCAGGTCATCATTATTAGCTATGCTAATTCATTTTCCTCTGCCTATTAAAGCACTTGCAATATTCATGAAAGTTTAAAATAACCTATATTTGAGCTAGTTCTGCATTGAAATCTAGCAATGAATGCTTCCCTGTGAAGTTGTGATAAGCTCTAGCTTGTTAAGGTTGAGGAATCAACCTTAATATATACCTTATTTTTCATAAAACATCAGGTTTGAGGCAAACATGGGAGTTTTGCACTTAATGAAGGCCATTTAGGCACATTGACTCCAGCTCTGACTGGGTTTACTTCTATTTAACCTAACATAAAGCTCTCTTTCAACAGCCTTCTCTATGGACTCATGAGATAAAGCAAGATGAAACATATTCACCAGGGCTGGCACATTGATGAAGCAGCACATGAAAGCTGCTCCTTCCCCAACACACTCACACAGTCATCAAGGTACATAGGATGCGGGTGGCACTGTGGTCTAAACTACTGAGCCTCTTGGGCTTGCCAATCAGAAGGTCGGCAGTTTGAATCCCCGCAACAGGGTGAGCTCCCGTTGCTTGGTCCCAGCTTCTGCCAACCTAGCAGTTCGAAAGCACACCAGTGCAAGTAGATAAATAGGTACTGCTCCGGCGGGAAGGTAAACAGCATTTCCGTGCACTGCTCTGGTTTCTGTCACGGTGTCCCATTGTGCCAGAAGCGGTTTAGTCATGCTGGCCCCATGACCCAAAAAGCTGTCTGTGGACAAACGCCAGCTCCCTTGGCCTGAAAGCGAGATGAGTGCCGCAACCCCATAGTTGCCCTTGACTGGACTTAACCGTCCAGGGGTCCTTTACCTTTACCTTTACCTTTACCTTTACATAGCACCAAAGGCTGGTTATGTTATTTTGGCATCCAAGCCAGAAAATCCCACAAGCGCCTCTGGTGGTAAAAAATATGATTATGAGGACAATAATAACAATATGTATAACGTTAGCAATAAATTAAGTAACTCAAAAAATTGCTGCTCTTTCATGATACTCAAAACCAGTTGCCTGAGGCAGCTGTGTAACTCTACCTAATGGTAGAACCAGCACTGTGAGGGAACATGGTTTCTCTGCTTATGATTGGCAACTAGCACCAATGGGATGTATATGGGAATTACATGCCACATCCACCCACACCACTAGACGGATGGATGCCGCTAAAAGGAGAGGTGAGCTGCACTGAGCACCAATTGTTCAGAGCCAACATGCTCATCTGTTCAACATGTTGGGGGAAGGGTAGAAGAAGAAGAAGAGTCTGGATTTGATATCCCGCTTTATCACTACCCGAAGGAGTCTCAAAGCAGCTAACATTCTCCTTTCCCTTCCTCCCCCACAACAAACACTCTGTGAGGTGAGTGGGCCTGAGAGACTTCAAAGAAGTGTGACTGGCCCAAGGTCAACCAGCAGCTGCATGTGGAGGAGCAGAGACGCGAACCCGGTTCCCCAGATTACGAATCTACTGCTCTTAACTACTACACCACACTGGCTCTCATACTACACCACACAGAGAGAAGCATCAGGCAGAGAAACTTTTGCTGCATGTCTAGCATATACACAAAACATTTCACAGAACAGGAGTGTGTCCCTAACACAAAAGTTTCCCCAAAAATTGTAAAGTTCTTGTGATAGGGACACATTCCCATTCTGAGTCTAAGGAACATTGTCCTTCTACATTGCTGAAGAATCTTTTCTACCGGCTATATGTTAAACTACACAGAGACAGGCAGTTATCAGGTCAGGGTGGTATGGGGTAGGAAACGAAGCTTGATATTTACCTGATCCTTACCTGATGAAAGTGAACAACAAAGGTTTAAGCTAGACTCCTATACACAGTTACCTGGGAGTAAGTCCTATTGACCTTAACAGGATTTATTTCTGAGTAGACATGTATAGGGCTGAAACTCAAAGGGCTCTAGTGCATATCAGAGACCTACCCAACATCTTCACTGAAAGCAAAAGTAGGGACCAAATAAATAGAGTATTTGACCAGATCTACATGCCAATGAACAAAGCCTTGTAAATACAATTGGTATGTATATCATGGGGTTATGGGACCATGTGGGTGAAAGTCAAGGCTTAAATTACGAGAAACAAATACAAATCCTTAAAAGGTACAAATCCTTAAAAGGTACAAAATTTAGCTTTTTAAAATATTTATTTCAGAGTTGGTAATATTAGATCATTATTAGAAAAGCTGAAAAAGCTGAAAAAGCAGTACTTCCTGCTTTGTAACATCAATTATTTGATTATCATCATGAACTCTAAAATGGCTGCTCAAAAATTTAGAGTCAGTGACACTCCAGATGTTGCTGGACTCCAACTTCCATCAGCCCCAGCCAACAAGGCCAACCGCCAGGAATGATGGGAGTTGGAGTCCTATAACATCTTAAGGGCAAGCATCATCTTAAGGTCCGGTGTCAGATTTATGTCCAAATGAGACAAATAATGTGTCTAGCTTTTCAAAACTAAAATAGCAGCCATGGAGGGAATCAGGACTGAGATTGCAGCACACAAGCCTTTTTCCCCTGCACCACGCTCCTAATGAAATTCCAGCTGGTCCAAAGCTGCTCTGAGAAAGCCGCTTACATTGGTACCTATGTAAGTTTTCCTCCTGAGATAAACATCAGCTTTTTAATCAGAAGCACAGTGCTGGGAGAAAACCCACACACCGTGGTTCTGATCTCCCCAAATTAGGGGGGAGGGGGCAACTAGACATGTTAATTAAGACCATACAATTATCATGACACCTACTTCTTTTGACTCTTAGTTACTCCAGTTAGCCAAAAGACAGAATTTGCAAGAATGATCTGAGAGCCTTCTGACACTTACAACTATTCCCTTTATTAAACATATAAAATGGAATGGTTTGCACTATTTTATTTATTGCAGTTTTAGAAATATTTCAGTTTTATAAATCTAATATACTTAACATAATTTAAACAGATACCAGGACTAGCTCAATATGATGTATGAATAGGATAGGCTATGTATGAAAAGATAAAAGAGCATACACAAGAAAAATAAGGCTAATGGTTACCCAAGGTGACAGAAAATCTCATCTGATGAGAAAAAAAAACCTTGTCATACTTTCCAGTCTCCCAGGAAATTAAATGTCATGCAAGGGACAAATATCAGAGATACATGGCTGGAGTAAAGGCACACCAGATAGTGATAAAGAACATCTTTTCTAATTTTAAAGACAGGCTGTTTTGTGAAGACCTTTATTGCCACTTCACTCAATTATCTACCTGGACACTTTTAAATCTCATATTCAGAAACTGTGCATAAGACTTAATATCATCTGCAAATCTTAAAGTAATAATAGTAACTGTAGCTTGTAAAGTGAGTAGCTTAGGTGCCCTATACCACCACTACCTTATCATGGTTTCTTACGCTGGGTTCCAATGAAAATATATATATATATATATATCACATTAAAGGTATGAACAATATGCATAGGGTAATATTCAATGCTAGTGCAGCAGACAACTGCTTGCACAACGGAACTTTGCTCTTCTCTCCAGCAACATCATGCACCTCCAAAAACCTGCACCAGGCGACTGGAGAACCTTCTGGAGTAGATTTTGAGGGTGGCGCAGAGAGAGGAGATGAAAGGGAAGTCCTGCTGTGGAAGTGAAAATCTATGCATGCAGTGCTGGATGCAGCTCGCTTTAGGGGCAAACTGCCAATTCATCTAGTCTAAAAAATATCTAGGAAATACACCCCCTGACACCAGAAGAGGTATTAAATATCTAGTCTTCCACACATTGCTGAAGCATTCCATGAAATGCCTGACAGTGGGTTGCAATGTGTGGCATAATAGGCATTTTGGAGGCAAAGACTGAGGCCACATTTTTTGCAAGGAAAACCTCATGAGTATATCTGAACAGATAAAGAGCTGCCAATGCATTCTTTAGGTTGAGAACAACCAACTCGAAAAGAGCAAGATTTTATGAAATGCTACTGCAAGATATGCCCTAAAATGTCTTGAGCTCCAGACTAGACCTGTGGAGGAAGATGGTTGTGACCAATAATTGAAAGAGGCATTTCATTTAAGGAATCACATAGACTGAGAGAATACAAAACAGTGTAATCAAGACCAATGACCCAAATGAGTAGCAATCACATAGGCAATAAGATACTATTGGACATGCTAATAGCACCAGCACATCACAAAACCAGTATGTTGATCTTTCATACAGGCACTCACAGCTTACAAACAGATTAACCTCATTATAATAAAGGTATAGAATAAATAGTGTCTCAAGGATGGGCTTGTGATACGTGTTACGTTAAGAGTGACACCACCTTTGAATGCCATTTAAGCATTATGGGATTGATTTCCTCCCTCCTCCAAAGCAGGTCTCACAAACCCAATCAGGTGTGTGTAAAATTAATTAGATGTCCTACATGAGATACAAGCCAATTCTTCATAGATTTTTCCAGTCAACATAATTGTTTTATTACTAGGACAAGCACATTCCTCCTAATACACTTTATACATGGATTCTAAATGCATTAAAGCAGAGAAAGCAAAATTTCTGGAGCAAGTCAAGGGTGAAAATTAAAAGTGAGGAAACGGAAGTGGACTAAAGTGGATGCCTCTCACATGATAATTTATTGGGTTCTAAAAATATTATTTTCCTTTCCAAGTGATTTGGGGCACAAACTGCATTCAATAAAAAACTTCATTTGATTTTTAGGAAGGCTTTAAAGCATGGGTAGGCAAACTAAGGCCTGGGGGCTGGATCTGGCCCAATCACCTTCTAAATCTGGCCCGCAGATGGTTTGGGAATCAGCGTGGTTTTACATGAGTAGAATGTGTCCATTTATTTAAAATGCATCTCTGGGTTATTTGTGGGGCCTGCCTGGTGTTTTTACATGAGTAGATGTGTGCTTTTATTTAAAAGGCATCTCTGGGTTATTTGTGGGGCATAGGAATTAATTCACCCCCCCGAATATAGTCTGGCCCCTCCCACGAGGTCAGAGGGACAGTGGACCGGCCCCCTGCTGATAAAGTTTGCTGACCCCTGCATCTAAGGTTTGCATTCTCCAGCCTGTCAAATGTACTCATACTATTAACTCTGTACTTCTTAAAATGCTATAGCCTAACTGGAGGAGGAGAGTGCTTTTTCCTAGAAATAGGTGCTTGTACTGCATACCCTTGAGTACCCCAAGAAAAAAAAAAGCACTGGCTGCTGCCCTCATGATGATCTGTATCACCAGAGATAGTGCTTTCATCTCCCCTCAAATACAATACCTTTCAACAGAGGTCAATCAAACATTCCACTGTGAGTAATAACTTCATGCTTGCTTCTCGACGACATGGATAATTAAGTGATGGTTTTCATGTGTAAGTGAGCAATAACAGATCTGATACCACACACAGAACTCATCATCAGAAAGCTCTTCAGTGGAGTAGGTTCACACATTCGTTAGTCAACAATCAGGCAGAAGCAGGTGATGCTTATACATCATTCGCTCTGTCTTTTTGATCAGCGCTATATATCAATGAATTGAGTGGTGTGTGACATCAATAAATGCTCATGCATATGTAAAACAGCCTTTGCAATGGTTACATGCATTGGAGATGCTGGGCTGTACTGGATGGGCTGTATCAGAAGTTCTGGAACTTAAGGACTGCCAGATTCCTTATGGTCCTCTTCAGTTGCTGATGTCTTCTGATGGGCATGCCCCATACGAGTTTGGTTGGCCTTCACGAGGGACAGAGCTTTTAAAGTGCCAGGCTCTTACTTATGGGACATCTTGCTGGACTCATCCTTTGCTTTCTATTAGACATCTTTTAAAAACTGTACTGTTTAGGCAGGACTTTGGAACCTGAATTTTCATACCAATCAGTCTTACTGAAAAGCTGTTAATGTTTTTACGATGTTATTGTTGTGGTATCAGGATTTCATATTGTACACTGCCTTGTTTTATTTTCTATGAATGTGTAGTTTATTAATATTTAAAGAAAATAAATGCAGAGATCTTAATCACATGTCCATACCATATACTGCCTAGTAATTTAATCTTTGCTTGCTATTTCACCTTCTGTCCCCAAGACTTTTCAACTGCTTGTGAACTTTCTGCAGTACTGAAATCTGGAAACTTTTTGTATAAAGATCTATAAAATCTTCAGAGCAAATGAACAGAGAACCCGTTAAATCATATTCATATTCATAAGCTACCTGTATTGTCTCTGTGCATGACAAAAATACAATGGGGCAGAATGTTTTGCAGGCAATGGGGGAACCAACATACAAATATGTAGATAAAGACTTCATAACAAAGCCCTGAGAATACTGAAGAGTATTCTTTTCCACTTGCAGAATCCTATCAAAATGATAATCACCGTTATTTGAGCAGATGTGTAAATAGGGTATCACACATCATTAGTGTTTCTACTTCAGCAATAAAAAGGCACATAAATCCTTTGTTTTTGTCTTTCTGAGCAGGAGTGGAAAAATTTATTTGCATACAGTAAAGGGAAAACATAAAAGGTTTAACTATGACCTTTATTTTTATAAGGAAAGAAATATGGTGGTATTGTCTTCCCTTAATTAGGGAAGAGCAATCTAAAAGGAAATGCTGTCAAATTAGCTACGGCAGCACTCTCCAGAAGGCAGCATCAACAAATGAATGTAGGTAAATTATGGCCCCTTCCCTCACCACCATAGTAAGACATTAAGCTTACCTTGGATATCTGGCAAGACCAGGACAATGCAGGTGAGGGGTACCTTTGGCCCTCCAGATGTTGTTGATATCCAACTCTCACCATCCCTGGCCATTGGCCACGCTTGCTGGGGCTGATGGAAGTTGTAGTTCAGCAACAACTGGAGTGCCCAAGGTTCCCCACTGCTGCTCATGTATTCAATAATTATCCTAAACAGATTTAATGTTTTATTTATATACTGCATTTATATACCAGCTTTTTCTGCTAAGGAGCTCAAGGTGGGCTAAGAGATGGTGACTGGCCCAAGATCACCCAGTGAGCTTCATGGCTAAGTGGGGATTGGAACCCTGGTTTCACAGGTAATTACACATACAATGTATGTATTATAGCCTTCTCATAAACTACTATGGGTACATATTCATCTCTACAAGTAAACAAATGCACTCAATTCATTACTAATTTGTTTCTATGACAAACACACCAAATGAACATTCTTTTTCTCATTTATTTTCTCATTTTCTCATTTATTTCTTATGGCAGGGATTCCTCAAAATGACAAGACCAATTTCACCCTACTGCTTAGTACATCAAAACATATTGTTACTGCCAGAGAATATTCTGTAAGGAGGATAGATCCCAGAGTGCTCTGAAAGTGCCAATACCTCAAGGACCGCCTCATTCCATATGAGCCTACCTGGACCCTGAGATTATCTTCTGAGGCCTTCCTTCAGGTGCCCCCTCCTCAAGAGGTTCGGAGGGTGGCAACATGAGAACGTGCCTTCTCTGCAGTGGCTTCCTGTCCCCAGAGAAGTCCACCTGGCGCCTTTATTATACACCTTTAGGCGCCAGGCAAAAATGTTCCATTTTAACCAGGCCTTTGGTTGATTTGATTGACATCCTATGCCCTTTTAAAATGTGTTTTTTGTGGGGGGTGGACGTTATTGGGGTGTGTTTTTTGTTTTTATAGGTATTTTGTGGTTTTATATCTTGATTTTATTCTGTGAACTGGCCTGAAACCCCCAGGTATAGGCCAGTATATAAATTCAATTAATAATAATAATAATAATAATAATAATAATAATAATAATAATAATAGCAATGGAAAGCTTAAGACTGGGTGTCATCTTTTTTAATTATGCTTATACGATTGGGGCATTTTAAACTGAAGCATAGGAAAGTTGTACAACACCTAAAGATGTAATAGCATTTGGATGAAAAACTTCAAAGTTATAGGCATCAGAACATGGGCTGGGGGTCCTTGGGTCTGCATTGCAGTCAACAAAATGGTTAAAAAATGAAAAGTGAATGAGACAATAATGAATGGAAAATGAAATGAAATGGGTCTGCCAGAAACAAAATGAAATGAGCAATGTTCAAATTCACACTCATATGTTATACACAACAACACTATTTTCTATGAAAGTAATGACCTAATAATATATTGGGGCCTGGTGTTTCTGAAATAGTAAAATTTGTGGAGAAATACCCTGTACTAGGGTACAAGGCCAAGACAAAGAGGGGATAAATATTTGTGACTTTCAGGTGATAAATTAATTTTCAGAACTTTCATATAGGTGGGCTAACCATTAATTATAAAATGGCCAAGAGCATGGGTAGGCAAGCTAAGGCCCGGGGGCTGGATCTGACCCAATCGCCTTCTAAATCCGGCCCAGGAACCAGCATGTTTTTACATGAGTAGAATGTGTGCTTTTATTTAAAATGCAACTCTGGGTTATTTGTGGGGCATAGGAATTCATTCACCCCCCCCCCAAAATATATAGTCCGACCCGCCACAAGGTCTGAGGGACAGTGGACCAGCCCCCTGCTGAAAAAGTTTGCTGACCCCTAGCCAAGTGTCTCCCACCCCCCAATGAAAATGGTTGTGATGGAGAGGATCACAGTCTTTTCACAGGATAAAGCTTTTGAAAAGCACATCTTGCTATTACCATTACCTAGGCGTCTATAAGCTTTATATGCAGAAGTTCAACAAGTATGTAAACCTGAGACACCATACCTTGTTCTAACCATCAGCATTAGATCAGTGTTTTCTGGTTTCATCTTTAATTGGCTTCCTTTTATCCAGCCATAGCTAATCATCACAGTAAGAACAAACCATGGTGAATTTTTTTTAAAAAACAACAATCCCAGACCGAACTGTGTGCCGTCAATAAATTTATTTTGTTGTGTTTTTCTTTATCATCTGATATTTTATTGTTTAAATTTATTGTAAGCTACTCTACATTGTAATGAGTATGGTTAAAAACATGATCTATCCATATACATGTAAAATAAATAAGAAATGAGTGTTAGTTTTAAGCAGAATTTGCTCAGTATAATGAATATGTTCTGCAAACAGTTTATTTTGGGCAATACATTTGGACCCTATCCAGCAACACCATTCCAGATTCAGGAGGACACAAGAAATTTTATTAAGATTCAGCAAGAACCTAAAGCCCGCTTTTAGTTACAGCCAAATTAAAAAGTGAAAAAGCATGGCATTTTAAAAGCTTGTGTTGTGCCTATTTTCCTTCTTTTTATACTTCATAAAAACTATAGCAATGTTATCAGTCCTCAACAAAAAGGCACCATTTGTTGTTGGTGAAGAAAATGGATTGAGGCCATGCATACCTACCACACAGAGACCATTAATTTAAAATAGCCCTTCATTGTGTAGGACCTGTGAGTAGTTGGACTAAAATTTAGGCATAATGACATGTGGTCTGGAACATATCATGGTGGAACTGTTCATCATTCTGTAGAGTGTTCCAGTAAAAACATCTGCACTGTTTTGCATCTCAAAGTACAAGAGAGTTTATGACCATGAATTAGCACCATCCACCCTAATTATATGCACTCCTTTCAAGAACTTGTTAGCAGCTCTTTGTACACACTCAGTTTTATGTTTACATTTGGTAGAAGCACAGCTTGCAGCCAATAACATGATTTGTGCTCTAGGCATTTCAAAAGACTGGGAAGGGGAAGCAGCTCATGAAATGTACTGATCCAAGGCTCAGTGCATAAACTTCAGACCATTTTGTCCCTTGTCATGTAATTAAAACCTTTCTTGCCTTCTGTGGCAAAAAGGTTTCAAGGATGGAAAAGATGCCAGATAAAGTGGGGTGCCACAGGGTTCTGTCCTGGGCCCGCTGTTCAACGTTTTAATAAATGACTTGGATGAAGGAATTGAGGGGATGCTCATCAAATTTGCAGATGACACCAAACTGGGATGGGTAGCTAATGCCACGGAAGACAGAAGAAGAATTCAAAATTACCTTAACAGATTGGTGAACTGGGCATAAGCTAACAAAATGAATTTCAGTAGGGACAAATGTAAGGTTCTGCACTTAGGCAGGAAGAACCAGACACACAAATACAGGATGGGGGATACCTGGCTTACTAGCAGTACATGTGAAAAGGATCTAGGGGTCTTGATGGACAAGAAGCTTAACATGAGTCAACAGTGTGATGAAGCAGCAAAAAAGCTAATCCTATTCTAGGCTGCATCAATAGAAGTATAGTGTCCAGATCAAGGGAATTAATAGTACCACTCTATACTGCCTTTAAGTACCACTTTATATGGTGTTTCTGTGCTCTGCTCTGGTTCGCCAGAAGCGGCTTAGTCATGCTGGCCACATGACATAGTGCAAGTGGCTGGAAAATACATCTCCACACACTAAGAAGAATATATTTGTGAGGTGCCTTCATGTTGGGGGGTGGGCTCCCTTTGGCTAAAAGAAAGTATAGAAATTAACTCTAAAATCAATAGCAATACTTAGATAAGTGAATGTAATGGGACCTTTATTCTGTTGAGGGGCACATTCATTTAAGGGTAAGCTGATAATGAGCAGGACTGAAACCAGTGGTAGATAAGCATAGAGCCCAAAGTGGGTGGGGCACCCCTTGCTCTCTCTGCCTCTGTCCCTTTTCTCTCTCTGCTCCCCTGATTTCTCTTTTTCTGCGATCCACTTCTTGTTCAGACACCCTGTTACCCTTTCTCCCCCAACACATCATCTTCTGCAGGAAGTACAGTGCTGATTCCCAGCTATCTGATCATTTGCTGATGGCTTCTGTATACTACATCTTCCATCACTCCACCTGCTTTGTTTTTTTCATCTATTTCCCCTCTTCCTCCCCACCTTTTCTCTCTACGGACTCCCCCCACCTGCATGGAATTAGGCAGAGGGCTCTGTGTAGCCTTTGGGCCACAGGTTCACAACTCCTAAGATGTAGAAACAGGTAGAAATGTATACCTATGACCAAGAGGCAACAGGGTGCCAAAGAAGACTCTCAACCCAGGGTCTCCAGCAGCCAGTCTACAGTCCCACTGTTCAGTACCGCCCTGGACACTATTGGATAGGTAGGGATGAATCTGCCAACTGTGGCTTCTTACAGTTTCTCATTTTTACAATTCAGTTCTCTGCTTTTCCACAGTAATTTGTGATTTTTAAAAAAAATGCTGATGAAAATTCAACACCATTTTACTGCAACTTTCTCCTAACATAGAAGAAACTATGTTTTGTGTGCACTTTTTGAAAGCTATTTTCCCTAATGCAATGATTTTTTCTGTGCTATTATTTTATTTTTTTATTTTACTAATTTATGCATTTTAAGCACACTTCGTCCTGGTGCCCCCCCCCAAAAACACACACACACACATTTAAGGTCGGGGAACTGAATCACAAAATTTAGTGACATGCAAATTTTGAAAGAATTTGGTTTGCATATTGATTCAAAAAGTTCAAATTAGGTACTTTCTCATTAAAATATAAACAACACTGAATAATTCCCCCATCAGTAATCTGACGGGGATTTTCTTTGGGCTATAGCAGGTTGAAAGGAAAAGGAAGATTGGTTGCACAAGTTGCCTTCCACTCTCACAACGATTTGATACAACCCACTCAAAACTATTCTATGATGTTGATTATATTGGTTGACTTGGTGCTGAGTCTTGGCCAATTCATCTCTGTACAGGGAGCTAAGCTTCTGCAGTGGAACTGGGAAACAGGGAGCTAAGCTTCTGCAGTGGAACTGGGAAACATACAAGTAAATTCAAACAGATGAGGACAGTGCAGTGTGCAGTATTTTGTTTTGTTTCAAACTTTCTTGTTCACTTTACATTGACCTTGTGGCAAGGACAAAGCTGTGTTTCTAAAGGGCTTCTTGGAAAGTTTAAGTTCTTTCACAATCTTATGAATATGTTTAATCTTAAGAATCACTTGCAGTGTCCTTCTAGTTGGTGAAACAGCAGCTGCTGCTGTACCCAGGTATAGAACACGCTGTTTAGGTAAGGTAGAATTCCATTCTTGCTCAAGCTGTGAACTCTCTAAATGCACCTTCCCCCTGCGCAAGTCAAATATGTTATACAATCCACAATATTTTTTCCCCAATGCAATGAGAGTACAGAAATTATACACAGCTTCACTTTTTGATCTGAAATCTTTCACATGTAGTTTTTGCAATAAAGTTTCACACACTGTGAGAGTAATCATACTGAAGTTAATGGAACACAGCATAGTGTCAGATTTACGTATAAACTGAACAAGCTATAGCTTAGGGCCCCACTCCTCCCCTCCCCCAATTTCCCCTCCACTATTAATATACTTCTTCTTAACTGTATTTCAGTTCAACAATTACTTTTATAAAATACATATTTTGTTATGTGCAAATGGCTTTAGATGCCTATTAGGTCCATAAATTACCGTATAGCAGATATTCAACACAAAAAAAAACAGTGACAATTTGTTGTTGACAAAAGACAGCTGGACATATAAAGGGCCCCATTACCTTCAGTAGCTTAGAGCCTCATCAGACCTAAATCCGGCCCTGCATAGTGTTCAAAATCTTTTTGGCCACATGACTTCCAACAATGTGTATAAATATTACAGTTATGTTGTTGCATTGCCACACACCAAGAAAAATGGGGAACAATGAAACTTATGGAAATTTACAGAATTTTAAAACATTGTACTCAAAATGTGTCTTACATGCTGAACTAACCCTGTAAACAGCCCTTTTTAATGTAAAATCAATAGCTTTCATACAACTGTCAATGCAGATTTAATAAATATGTATTCATTAGTAAAGTGGTATAAAAACATCTATCTAGATACCAAGTAGATCTTAGGAGGGAAAATTCTATTATGCATCTCTCCTCTAAACACATACAGCTTTGTTCTGCATAAAGCTACACTCAAATATTCCAGAGCCCTTTTTTAATGGTTCTGAGGGTATTCCCAGAACCAGGAGAGAAAAAAATAGATATTTGACTATAGTCATGAGGAGCATAACCACTAAGAGGCAAAAGGTTCTGGCACTGATCCCTAAGAATGATGGTAGGCAGACATAAGCCTATTTCATTTCTATTTTTACTTCCAAGTGAACCGGATATGGTGATCCTGTCTAAATTTGTGATGACTGGATTTTAGCTAGATTTAAGAGGTCGTCGTTCAGATTAATTCATTTATGAGGTGATTAACATGGGAAGCATCATGTAATTTTCAAGGCCAGCTACCTTCACACTGATGGATGCTTTTTCATTACAGTAAGGATGAGAAAACCCGAGGGCTTGGACTCCAAACAGCGCAGAAACTGATGGGCTTAGGCCTAGCATTCCACTTTCAGCCTGACAATTAATTTGTAAATTTGTTACCTTCTAAACTAAACAGCTCCCTAACTTACCATATCTCTGCCACTTAAATAGATACACACATAATTTTATTTGTATGCCACCTTTCCGTAGTTCAAACTATGTTCAAGGCAGCTAACAACATGAAAAAATACATAATTACAAACCCTAACAAAAGTAGTTATAAAGAATAAATAAAACATTGAACGTACAAATTAAATTGTTTCCACACAAATCATATTAAGTTATAAAATAAAGATACAAAAATAAATATAAATAACAGCACCCCCCCCCAAACACAATACTCTAGCCCATGAGTCTTTTCAGTAGCCTTAGCTTTTGTAGCTGGAGTCAGTCAAGGGCCTGCCCACCAAGGCCAGGTAGATAAAGCAATTCTAGTCAATTCAGATATTACGAAATTGAGCAGCTATAGAAAAACCAATACAAATGCCAAGTCTTATCAGGGACGTTCTAGTAACATGCCCTTTGCTGTGCCCCCACACTCTCTTTTCTGTTGTTAACAAGTTGCTCTCAGGATTTCTGCTGGAGGGCAAACATTGTTTCAAGATAGAACATACTAAAGAAACTTCCAAAACAAACCCCAAATATTTTTTATTATTTCATAAACTGAAGACAGTTACAAGAAACAACGAATAAGAGGCAATCACCTACATAGAATATCTATATCTATATCTATATCTATATCTATATCTATATCTATATCTATATCTATATCTATCTCCTTGTCTTTTAGGCATGCTTGACACTACAATCTTGCACATGTTTACACAGAAACAATTCCTCCTGTGTTTGATAGTAGTAATGAGATTCACAACCCACTTAAATGGGTGTACTTCGCTTTGCTGTCAAACTCCTAATGTAAGGAAAACTATACCTTTCAACCTGCTATGCAAACCCCAGTAAAATTATTGGCTTGGTTTAATCAGACAGAATAGTCGCAGGAGTAAGTTCCTCTGAGTGAAGCCTGGTGACTCAGCTCCAAAAGTAAAAGTGAGTGAGAAAGGATAGGTTACGTTAAAAATAAAAAAGTGAAATTGTCTACCTTACACTGAGTTTTATAGATGATGAGGGAGAACATTGGTTCCTGGGCATGAGCAGCAAATGGAGACAGAGGAAAAAATGTTCAAAATCTAGCCATTTTGATAAAGCTTTGGTGAGGAGAACCCAAGGATACAATCTGATAGGATTCTGTGTTTGATACTGCATGTATGCAGAAGCTGCAAGACATTCTGCTGCCTGAGGTAAAGGACAAGATGGTGCTTTCCTCTATTCCAGATACAGAAGCTGCCCAGATTTGTAGCTTCAGCTTTTTGAAGGAACAGCACCTTCCACTGCAGCAGAGTGCAGCAGGCTAGCTTAGAGAATGCAGGGGAAGGTGCATGGCACACCTAACTCAGTCCATTCCCCACCCCTCAGCAGCCTTACTCTGTCTCATGGTAGGACTGCCAATGCATGGGGGGTGTGGTATACTGAAATGGCTTAACTTTGAGGAGACATGTCTCTTCGTTTCCTCTCAAACGCTACATAGAATCATGCGAAATGCTGGTTATATTATTATTGTTTGCTTTGGTGTCTACAGCTGAACAGTGTCCCGGGCAGAAAAAAGGAAACAGAGTTTTGGGATTTCATTACAACTGCCTTTTCCCTACTCCATTTTCCCATGCATTCCTATCCCTTCTTGTCCACTGAATTTAGGTTGCTGTAGGCACAGACTGCATCATGTCAACTGTTGCTTTTCAATAAGTATATTCCAGTAAGTTCTGTTCTTCCAAGTACATGCATATTAAAAATCAGTAGCAGTAACGATGAATAGGATAGCTCAGTCTCATTAACTTACATTAAACTAATTTAAATACACAGGCATAAGTGATTTTTTTTCTGTGCACAGTATAATTATTTATTTTGGTACATTGGACAAAGTGATTTTGGAATTACATACTAATTTATGCTTACAATTTTCTACAAAAAAGCTTATTCAGATAAGCTTAACTTTTGCTTCATCTTTTACTACTGTATGCAAGTTGAGAGGCTGTAATGGGTCTCCTTTGGGTGACTAGCCGATTGCACAGGAGCATTGGTAGAAGATTTAAAAAATGTCAGCCTCAGGCATTTTCACCTTTGTAAATTTAATCATGTATATATTATTCAGAAGGGACAACTTGTTTTTATTGGTAAACTTAACACAGAGGATAATTGATTAACCTTGACAGTTTTAAATGCACATCTAATTGTGTTACTGTCTTTTGAAATTAAAAAAGTTGATGGAGTGGCTCACAGCTCTCAAGTGGGATGGATGACTGATGATCCCTTCTAGATTGCAAAAAGTTGTTCTCAGGCAGTTATTCTTGGTAAAATTAGGGAAACTTTTTACTGGTGCATGAAACCTACAGTGAGGGGGTTTACCCACTCTCCCAGAGC
This sequence comes from Podarcis tiliguerta, assembly GCF_965153285.1. NCBI lineage: Eukaryota > Metazoa > Chordata > Lepidosauria > Squamata > Lacertidae > Podarcis > Podarcis tiliguerta. The sequence goes on along the minus strand of NC_139542.1, from coordinate 45,044,556 downwards.
TGTGGCTTCAAAATAAAATTGCACACTTACACAAAGCCCATGCTGGCAACTCATGCTTTCCTGGAATCCTTGACAGAGAAAATTAGATTAGATGATCTGAACAGCTGTAGACAACTATGCACCTAGCAGCATATCATGAAAAGATAACGCTCAAGCAGATCTTAAAGTAACGTAATGGCCAATTGCTCAATTACATGGTTGTGGGTTAAAAATGTCACTAAACTATTTTCTAGGTAGGAACATTGCTTCCGATACAGTGGTACCTTGGATTAAGAATTTAATTCATTCTGGAGGTCCGTTCTTAACCTGAAACTGTTCTTAACCTGAGGTACCACTTTAGCTAATGGGGCCTCCCGCTGCTGCTGTGCCGCCGCCACACGATTTCTGTTCTCATCCTGAAGCAAAGTTCTTAACCCGAGGTACTATTTCTGGGTTAGCGGAGTCTGTAACCTGAAGCGTCTGTAACCCGAGGACCACTCTACTATACAAGACTTCTGGTACAAACATATTTGTACATGTACTAGTTATTATTTATTAAGTCCATTTATGCAGTCGGAAGTGTAGATTTTGGTGAATTTCCTAGCTCAAAAACTACTTTTCACTTTTTGAAATATGGCAACCCTATTTATATTTACTTGGAAGTGAGTTCAATAGGACTTGTTCCTACATAAGTGAGCATATACACACTTACCTAGGATTAACCCCACTGAAGTCAATGAAGCTTACTTCTGAGTAGGCACAGGATTGTGCTATTAGTCATCTAGTGCAGTGACTGAGATTGAGCTATGAACCTAGAAGTCTATGGTTCAAACATCTCATTTGTCATGAAATCACCAGATAGCCTTGGACAAGCTTCTTTCTTTTATCCTCGGCCACTAACCCCACTGTAGAGATACCATTACTGACCTACATACCTTACAAGGTTGTTATAAGAGTTACAAGAATCCATTGTTGCCACGGTGGTCCATTGCAACAGTAACAATGAGTTGTGTGGCATCTATCAAATTTAAAGACTACTGAAGCTTTTGTGGGCTGTGGCCCACTTTAACAGATACATGAAATGCTATCATTAGTTGTCAGAAACATCTATAAGGGCCCAAAGGCCAGAAAATTGAAGAGATAAAGAAGGTTTGTGACATTACCAAGGGGATCTCAAGAGTACACAGAATTGGCAAGGTGATCATGCCTGGTAGCAGTAACTGGTGATGAGATAATTTTTGTAACTTAGGTATGGCAATTTAACACCTGTCCTGGGAAGCAAAATTCTTGAAACTGATTAATATCTAATATGTATGAGAAGTGATTTGAACACTCAGAAGTGCTAAGGATATGTTATGCATTATTATTATTATTACTACTGCTACTAACTACTTTGCCAAATCTGTACCCATTAATGTGTCAAAAGTGATGTATCAGTCAAATCAGGATCAGAACTACGATGGAGACAACCCAGGTAGCAATCTAGAACCCATCTCATGGCAAGGAGGATCAAAGGTCCTTCTAAAAGGGCCCTTGCTTGTTGCTGGTGTAGAATGACTGCTAGTCAACTTTTCCCCAGGTTATTATAGACTGCACCTCTTGGGGAAAACCCCTGACTCAGTCAGGCGACAGAGATGCAGTTAGACCATGATGTGCACTGGCACTACCAATGTACTGCCAAATTTGTTGCAGCAGGGCAGATGCAACCAGATGCCAGGCAGAGCAGAGAATGAGCAGTGGTGAGGTGTTCTGCCAGCCCTGCCATACTGTAGCAGTTGCAGAACTAAATCATGCTATTCGACATACCTCTTTTGTCAGCTGAGAAAGAAAAAGAATGAACCAGAAGTTGCTCCTGGCAATACTAGCAGTATAATACAATATTGCAGACTTTTTTAAAAAAAAAATGTGCAAGAGAAAATAGATTTGCAACAATGGAAGGGATTAAGGAATCTCCCATAATAGGAGTGGAGCACTTCCTGCAACAGAGGCCTGCTACAACATAATGAATTATTGCAGAAGTTTTCATCACATCAGAAGCCAATATGCTTGCCCAAGACCTGAAGCCAACCATCTAGAAACATGTGTCACATCAATGGTATATTGATCAAAGTAGCTGTCTGAAAGCAAAATAGAGGAGATTTCATTTGCAATAAAATAAGCCATGCAACTAATTGCTAGGGAAGAGAGTTTGTTTCTGACTTTTAACCAGCATCTTTGGCTCTTCCTCACTGCCCAAATCATTTCATTATTCTGATGAGAATATTTCACAAATTTGGACGTGCCAAATTAAAACTGGTGTTCTGCTAAACTTCCAAAGGTGGTGGTAGAGGATTTACCCTGCCTTGTGAAATCCATAAAACTTAAGTTTTGAAATGTGTAAAAGCTAGTGCATCCTAATAGCTTCCCATAAACGTATGACTGGCCACTATGGAAACAGGATGTGGACTCAATAGAGATTTTACAGATCAAAACAGGGTATACTTCTTTTGCACATGAGTGGGGAAGGAGAGTCTGGAGATGCCACAGGCAAAAAGTAAAGGATAAAATCACATACAAGCTGATGGCTCCAGATGACAAAAGCACTGAGGCAAGCCAGGCAGGAAATTCTTAAACAGAAATAACAACTAAGTAATAACAAAGTAAAGAGAGCAATGTTCTCATGCACCTTTGCCACTTCTGCTGCAGATTCAGCACTACAAAGATCTTGCCTCCCACGTGGGCAGGGCTCCAAGCCTGGCTGCTTCCTTGCAGAAGCTACCATGGGGTGGAGGAGGCAGCAGTGGCAGGATGTGTAGGCCCCACCCAGCCAACCCCCTACTCCAGCTCAGCTATGTCAGCCCCCAGAGTCGTCCCACCCAGAGCTGGGTAACAGGTTTGCCTTCCACTGTTGACTTGCCTCAGGTAGCAAAATGTTTTGGGCTGGTCCTGGTAGGCTGCATGCTCCACTTGCATAAGGCTCGTCAACATGGTGCCCTCCAGATGTTGTGGTCCCCAGCACCCATAATCTCTGACCAATGTTAGCTTGGGCTGATGGGAACTGGAATCTAAAATACCTGGAAGGTGCCACATTGGATACCCCAGCTAGCAGAAGGGCAACATGCACATCTATTTATCAGGTACAGTATGTGTTGATCTGAAAGGTTAAAGAGCGGAATATCAGGTCAACACACCTTTTCATGCTAATCAACGGCTCAGGGTGGGGGAAAAAAGAACTTTTGATACTATTGAAAAGAATTCAGCAGTTAAGAATGCTTTTTCATCCAATTAACAACATGCCTTAGTTGAAAAACTGCTGCAGAGAACCAGAAGTATTGAAAGACATAGCTGCTTGACAAATGGGGATTTTCAAGATTACTCACTAGGCATCCACTGTTAACTGCTGACAGGATTGGCAGTGCTAATGCAGACATTAAGAAAAAAAACAAAAGGCTGACTTGCAAAGGTCATTATTAGCATATCATCAAAGGCTGTGTTTCTGACTATCCTTGTGACTGCAGTAGAACAGATTTAATCCCTCTAAAAGCAAGCTAAACCAATTATGTCAGAAGGTCTGTCTTATGTCAATTAGATGCAAAACAAAAATGGCTGCCACAGATTAGACAGCTCATAAATGGAAGAACATACTAAGAGATACTAAAGGCAATCTTTGCAAAAACATAATGAGATACAATCTAACCTTAATATCAGCACAGCAATACCATCCCATATGTAGGGTAAGGAGTTGCAATGTAGTATGGCTGGGGGGGTAGCATAACTCTCACACAGTCAACTGACACATAATTCTTAATGGAAATATTGTCAAATAGACTATCATTTCAGCTCCCGTCTTTCTACTTTCCAACACTAGCCCTCTCATTTGAGACCTACCAAGATTTAAAAGTGTTCCTGTCCTTCCAGTTTCCCATTATCTAAATGCCAGAATTTATTGCTAGTTATGCACGAACAATCCAAAGATTTCGGGTCAGGGGAAAAAATGTGTAAAAAATAAATAAGTACAAAACAACTTTTCAGAGGTAGTCTGGCAGAATCCTCAGTGGTGTGCTATGCAGTAAAATATTTTTCTTGTCTTTCACTGAAGGCCCTTTATTTTACTTCAGTATTAGCATTAGATAAGAATATAAAGTTGGAAATGCACAACCATTCCCTTCATCTATTTTTACAGTCCTTTCAAGGTGCTAAACATTTACCACCTTGCTAAATAACTGCAGTTCTGACAAGTTTGTTTGTCTCTTGGCAATTTCTTCTCAGCAGACTTTTGCAGAAAAGTTTTTGCAATAAAGGGTCTTACGAGACAATGATTAACTCCAAATCATGTTTTGAAAACATTTTAAGGGGTGTGAATGGCCATAAAAGCCCCTAGCTCCTTTCCCTAAAGCACAAAAGACTCCAAAGCAACACAGCATTATGGGGAGAAAGCTCATCTCCTTAGTATAACATAGAAGAACCAGAAAGAGGTTTGACACCTGCATTCAACAAGCCATAACTGTTATGCACATATGCAAAGTGTTTTGCCATGTGTTACCATAGTAACATGCATAAGCATACAATTCAAAGAGGGAAAAGTGGTCACTTTTATGCTAATGTGGTATGGTGAAGTAGAAAGGGAGTCACTCTGGTAATATAAGGTGACATATGTGTCAACTTTTGTAGTGGGGGCTATGTGTGGAGAAAAGAAGAGCAGCTGGACCAACAAATGCTTTACAACAACACAAACGTTTCACCTGGACACTCGAGATGGCATATTGTTAAGGACAGCCAATTTGGTGTCAATGGAGAAATGTTGATACTCTCAGGCCCAGTTTATTGTATAAACGGCAAGGGAAACTTTACCACTTTACCCTTTCTAACTTTCAGGATAAAGTGGTAAAGGTTTCCATGCAAAGGACCACTTCAGCCTGCAGGTGGAACATCACATATCAAAATGCTTCCCCACTAGAAAATTCCTTGCACATGGAATATAGTGTGTGGGTTAAGAAGACTAGGCTGAACACTTCACCACAATATGATAGTTTTCTGTGTGCAAGGAAGTTTTAAAATACTGTTGAACCTCACATATATTTACACATGACCCACAATTTTCTCATTCTCTTGAAAAGTTCACTGAAATCACACAATGCTGTCTTATATTTATCTAGTTCCCTGAAGCCTTTGGTCACTGAATAGATGCTTTCAAATGTGCATCATCTGTATTATATGATTGCAGCTAAGCTACCTAATGCGAAGCGAGACAGTCCATCAAAATTCACATTGCAAGGAGGCTGACAGTGATATGAAAGACAGAGAGATGCATATGCTGCACCTCGGTTTTAGCTTCAAAACTGTAAAATGAAATTCTTTCCGAGACACACTCCATCACAATGTTGATTCACTAAGACGTCTGAGAACTGCCTTAGCAACAGGGCTTCCCATCCAAGAAGCTCTGATTCAAGAATCCCATTTGTCTTCCACTGCTCTTACCAATGTCATATAAATGTCACAACAATCCATTTTGCGTGGGTCAAAAGTTCCAAACAAGTACCAGAAAAAGGTTGTTCACATGCGCCACAATTCCTCTAATAAACATGTACAGCTATGAACAATAAAAATCCAGTGCAGATCAAATCCAACAATGAACACATATTTGTCATGGAAGGAAAGCTATTTGATTTTCACAATGTTAAACCATGAAACAGTAACAGTTGGCTTGTACCATCAGTTAATTTGATTAATGTGCAGAGCAGAGAGTAGTTTCATTTATGTTTATGCTTACTCTGATAAGAGAACAAAGGTATGTCTATTCAGCTTACAAATTAATGACACAGACAAAAACTGTTTAAGAACACACACACAGTTAAAGACTTTTCACAAATCACATTTTGTCTCGCTTTAAGTGGGCTCCTACCAGATTAATTAGGTACATAGAATCACCTCCCATCTTATTCCAAAGCATGTCTACTGGAAAGCAGGAACAACTGGGTTAAACAGCAAATATTTCCTAGTATGTAGACTTAATATTGTAGCCAAAATACCAGTGAATTAATGCAATGTACTGCAGAATGTTATGCATATTTACTTTGAAGTAAGTATCACTATCTTCAGTGGGACTTCCTCCTAGGTTGGCATGCCTAACACTGCAATTCTGGCCTGCAATTCTAAGCACTGTAATTATATATTTACAGATGACCCTGTAGCAAAACAACAAAATATTGCAGTGTGGAATGCTGCTCCATTTCACCCCAGCCTGTTTTAAATTCTCTTCTTCTTTCTTTCTGCTCCCAAAACTACCAATCCATGCTGCCTGAGCATGCTCTGCCCTCACGGGGCTGTTTAGAGATATATTTTTTCCCACCGAGGGTGGGTGGAGTGGCCCCAGGCCTGCCAACCAGGAGCTCAAGGCAGTATAGATGGTTCACTTCCTTCAACTATATTCTTCCAACAACCCTGTTTTATAGGCTGAGCTGAGAGACAATAGGTGGCTCAAGGTCATTCTGTGAACTTGATAGCTAAGTAGTGATTTGAACCTGGGGGCTTCCTAATCCCACTCTGATGCTGTAGCCACCATATCACACTTGCTCTCTACTTAAAAGGAAGTACTGAGACCCACCAAATTCAGTGTGAATTTTTATGAGTAAACATGCATAGGATTGTGCTGTAAAGTACGAAGTTAAACAAATGGAGGTGCATCTGACTCTGCCTGTATTGTGCCCAGTTAATCTAGGGGAGCCCATATCTTGAAGCAAGCTTTGCTTTCCAGCTCCCAACATACTGAATTATAATACCGTCATTGTAATGTACTGCTATGTTGTTGTGGCATTACAGTTAAATCAAGCTGTCTCATGCAATAAAATACAAAGTGGGAAATCTGATAAACAGCTTCCCCAAAAGGTCAAAGTTAATGGGTTTTTACTCAGAAGAATAACACTGAGCAAAAAAGATGTTTTCAGCATTAGTTATCTGGCAAACTACAGAAACAATGCACCAAATCAGCCATGCTATTTTAGGAAAAGGACATAGGAGACTCCTAAACCTTCTTTTGCCCTTGGTATAAAATATATCAGACATTGGATAAAAACAAATGAACAGAGCAATCTTACCAAGGACACCTAATTGAACACATAGTTCTCAAGCAAATCATAGTAATATGATTTTTCCCCCATAGAAAAGAGTGATTTTGTTCTGATTTATATGAGAGAACAATACTGCGCAAGTGGTGAAGGTATTTGTCTTACCTCTGTCACTGAAGTCATCCACGAGAATGATTTCTGCTATTAGGCTACTTGGAGTCCTGTTGATAATGCTGTGTATGGTTCGCAAGAGTGAAGTCCAACCTTCATTATGAAATGGGATGATTATGCTAGTGTTTGGAAGCTTCTCCAAGTATACCTTGTGCTTACAGCTGAGGACAGGAAAGAAAAAAGACCATGTAAGAATATGATAAAGACAGGTTTGGCACCTTTCAAATATTATTTCTTATAAAAGAAATCGGGAGAGCAAATGTTCAAACAGGTCAAATGCCTTTTACTGTGGGTACCCTCCGACATTAATCAATCTCTCTTGGACATCAATATCGTGGCATACACTTCGTACTGGAAAGCAGATCAAGTCTTTTGCTATGATCGATAGATGACATTTTAAGAGAAATTCCCTCTTTTAAAGGAATGCTTTATATTTCGCACAGTAAAGAAAAAAACCCCACCCAATTCTATGCATGCTTACTGGAAAGTATGTCCTATTGAGTTCAATAGGGAATTACTCCCAGGTAAGTGTGAATAAGAATGCAGCCATTAAATCCAGTGTTCCTTATTTCTGATATTCACACCTATCATTTCAGATAAATATATTGACGCCAGTACTTCCCAGCTGCCCATAACCTAGCAATCACTGTACTAATCCATTCCTTTGTTGGTTACTCATGGGTATTTGTATCCTATTCTTACATAAAGGACTGGTTTATCTGCCATTTTAAAATAGATATAAAATGCAAAGTAAAGAGATACTAAATAAAATATATGGCCAGTTCAACAATCAGTTTTGGAATTTAATTAACCAGTGAGAAATGGAACTGTGCAATTTTAGCATGGTCCACAATATGACACTACTTTGGTCATTCTTAATTATCAGAATTATTGAACAGGAAGGAAGAGGTTTAGAACACATTTTTTCCCCTGGATTTCATGAATCAAAGCCAACATCTACTGTTTGTCTTCAAATATCTCCTTCAGTTCCTCTTCTAGTTCATTCATATTCAAAAGCATAGAGAGAGCTAATGCAACTCAAGCAATGCAGCTAAACACTCAGGATAATCAGCACCATTAAATGTAAAGTGTAACTGCAAATATGCCTCTGGAGAGAAAAGCTTCTATCAGCAGGCAAATGCAAGTGAACATTCAAATGGAAATGGAAAGACATAAAGGTATTTTATGAACTTCTTAATTAGACACCAACTGCATTTATATAATGCCAGCTACAAAATTACATACTTAAAAGTTCATCATTTTACAAAAAATAACATACAAAGACTTCAGTAGTGCATCAACTATGAAACTAAGCAATGATCAAAGAGTGGCTATTCATTATTTGTAATGGGCTACAAAATTAATCGCATGCAGGTCAGCTGGTCAAACACTGACATTCAGTAGATGGACTGCTATGGACTGCTGGACAGTTTCTCCTGAAATTTCAAAAGATTTCAGAAGCCCACTCCACAATAACTCAGAGAAGGGTTTTTCTTTTTCTTTTTAATAATATTTTTTATTAATTTTAACATATAAATTATAAAATGTACCACAAAACTTATCACTTATACAATATTTTTGGACTTCCATCAGCACCTCTGATGATCCACCATTTTAACCACTTCTTATGCATTTCTTAACTTTATATTGCCTTTACATCTCTTAACAAATCCTCCCCCTTGTCCATTTTTACAAAACTTCTTGCAACCCTACAAACGTTGTCTGTTCTTCACAATTACTTTTCAAATAGTCCCTAAATTTACTCCAGTCTTCCGTGAATTTCTGGTCTCGCCGGTTTCAAATCCTTCCTGTTAGTTTATCTAATTCTGCATAGTCCATTAACTTCATCCTCTATTCTTCAATCGACTGTAACTCTTCTTGCTTCCATTTTTGGGCCAATAATATTCTTGCTGCTGTTATTGCATATAAAAAGAGCTTACATTCCTTTCTATTTATATCACTCCCCACAATGCCCGATAGAAATGCTTCTGGTTTCTTTATAAATGTGTATTTCAACATTTTTTCAACTCATTATATATCATCTCCCAGAAGCATTTCACCTTTTTACATTCCCACCACATGTGATAAAATGTTCCCTCTTTTTCTTCACATTTCCAACATTTATTACTGACTTTATACAGTTTCACTAACTTAACAGGTGTAATATACCATCTATCAGAGAAGGGTTTTTCATGAGGTTGCCTCTCTTCTGTGGAATAGCATTCCTGTTGAGCTACAAACAGGTACCCACTATCTGCACTTTCTGAAATACATTTTTGTCCCAACAGCTTTCCCAGCTGGATAAATGGGTCTTTATCATGCGTGTCTACACTGTGCACTTTGAGTTCTGTTTTAAATGTATTTTCTGTTTTTGTGTTTTTAACTGTTTTCAGCATACAGCACTAATATGAATGAGAATTCAACAGCTGCACAACAACTGATTTACTTTTAGTAACCTATGTTAATGTAGAGAAAGAAAGAAAATGGTACTTATTCATTGTTTCTGCCTAACTTGCAGCCAGGAAGTTTAGCTGCATCTGATGAATATCTTGCACTTAAGCTGCCTCAGCATATAGTGTTCCAAAATGATCAGGCACCAGGAACTTCATGGAAGTACCTGTGGGACAAATTAGACCTGGGTCCAATAGACTCCCACCATTACTTGGTCCCAGTACTACTGTCCGGGCCAGTTTTCAATACTACTCTCCAAGCCAATGAAAGCAGAATATAATTTCTTTGATATTTTGGAGGCCTAGTAAGAATTTCAAGGCAACTGGTAGTGTGGTGAAACTGTGCCTTCCATTTGAGCTATGAAGGAATTCTTCCAATTTCTGTGGGAATCCATGGCCTGATTTGACAAATTCCATGCCACACAAGCAAACTTCTTAAGCACACATTAAATTCTGATACACCCAACTGTACAACAGTTAATACAATGGGCAGGATTAAATACAGTGGAACCTTGGGTTGTGAACGTGTTCCATGCGGGAGGCAGTTTGCAACCCGCACCGTCCGCAACCCACAGCACCACGTCTGCGCACGTGGGGTCGTGATTCAGCACTTCTATGCATGCACAAAGCGTGATTTAGCGTTTCTGCGCAAGCACAAGCACCAAAAGCTGGACATAACCCGTTCCGGTACTTCTGGGTTCGGAGTGGTGTGCAATCCAAAATTGCATAACCTGAAGCGCCTGTAAACCAAGGTACCACTGGAGTGTATTCGAAGACTAAATCTAGGGGCTACATTTCCCAGCAGCCCCTTCTGTGAACTGATTCTGACTTGGATAAAGAAAAAAAGTTAAAAGGAAGGGAAAGCAGAAAAACTGGGTAGATACTTACTAGCCAGTCAAAAACAAAGGTAGTCATAACCCTGAAACTATTGTTACATAAGCTGACTGTGTTTGAAATACCTTGAAAAAGGAAAGGTTTGAACCTAGGGAGGCTCATGGTTGAACTGACAAACACAGAAAGATTATTAAATAGTTGACAATACATTTTGAATCCGGTTTTTATGAGCCACAGCATGGGTGACTGCACACTTTCCTGTTTAATCAACTTTATCAAAGCATCTGTTGTTAGATGGCTAGAATCCGCAAGCACAAAGGTTAGGGTTAGGCTGCTGACCTTGAGCTTCCCTCAGTGCTTGCTTCCAGTCCCAGCTGTACAGGAAAACAACTGGTTTACACTCTCATTGCAACAGCTTGCTAATATGAGAAAGTAGAAGAACAGGAAGGTTTTTCTTTTAACTGTCTGCAAAAAGGTACTGAGATGATTATCACTAGAAAGCTAGACCATAATTGGTATTAAAAATATCTCGTGACATACAGGTCTATCTAATTAATAATTAAATAATATAAAAATAATAAAGAGCATTTGGTAGGGATGAGCAAAGCAAATATTATTAGCAAAGAAGCTTGTGAAAAATTGTCAGTTTTGATCTTTCATTCCATGGAGCATGGCACATCAGTCAAAAGGTGTCAGATAACTGGCAGCTCATACATTTTATCAATTTAAGCTGACTTCTCTCTATAGAAAAGGTGTTATATTTATTCTGTGTGAATAAAGAGAAACATTATGCAGATCCAAATATATATTTCGTTATTCTTTTTTCTTTTTTAAAAACCACCTCAGTAATTATGGTAAACCCCACACTAATTAAGGAGATAAAAATAGATGGGATTTTTATTCTGATGATCACTTTTAATATTTATCAACCAAATGCAACATCCTGCAATTAAGAGACAAATAATGTTAATGTCTAGCTGGATGAGGAATTGTACATGGAATCCATCATCCAATGGCATGGGGTCTGTTTGATATGTTAAACAGCACCAACTACTGTTTGGGTTGGAAAGCTGGTTTGCGTTATTATATTTTTATCCTGCCTTTCCTGCAAGGAGCTTTGGACAGGGTACATGGTTCTCCTACTTTACCCTCACAACGATCTTGTGAAGATCAGGCTAAGAGATAGTGATGGACCCAAGGTCTACCACATGAGCTTCACGGTCGAGTAGAGATGTGAATCCAGGTATATCCCAATCGTAGTCTAACACATTAACCACTATACTGCTCTGGTTTAGTCCACATTGCTCTTACCTGTCTCACCAGGTTCACAATATTTAACCAGAACAGATCTAGCAACTCAGTGTGGAAGGTTTGCAATGAGATCCAAATGTAAAAAAAGCACAAAAATACAGTACTCCTGCTGGCTCGCACCAAAAGACCACCTAGTCTACGCGTTGCTTCTCACAGTGGCCAAAAAAGATGCCTCCAGGAAGACCACAAGCAAGGCATTACAGCAATAGCTCTTTGTTGTTCTTTGCTGTTCCCCAAGCAGTTGGCACTCATGGTCATACTGTTCCTTCTGAACTTTGCTGTGTTGCATACAGCCACAATGACTAGCGGTCATGGATAAATGGATTATCAATGAATTTATCTAATCCCCTTATAAAGCCATTTAAGCTAGTGACCATCACCAATTCTTGTCACCAATTCAAGGCTTAGTTTCTCACACAGTGCATAGTTTGTTCTGAATCTCTTGATAAAACGGTATCATTAGATTATCCCAAGTTATAGTATTTTTTTGGGGGGGAGGGGACTCTATCCCCTTTCTCCATGCTGTGCATAACTTTATAAACCTCTTATCCACACCCCCTTTCCCTACTGTCTTTTTTCCACCTCAACTAAAACAATGGACATTATTCTGTGCCCCTATCATCTGCCCTCACCCTGATTTCTGTGTGCCAGCACATGCAGCGGAGTCCTTGCAAACCAAAATCGTTTCACTTGCTACTATTTTTCCTTCTTTAGATAATGGGAGAAAACCATGCAGACATTGCAGAAGGTGTGGCTAAGTTCAGGAGTCAGTAATATTATTAACAATGCTACCTGAACAAACACAGGGACTGCTTAGTGAGGTCAACATTTTGTAGATCAAATCATGTTATCTAGTAAGCCTTAGGGCTGGGCGATATCAGCTTTTCAACATCGTGGTATATCACCAGCCAAACATTGTGGTCTAGCAATGTACCACAATGTTGAAAAAACAAGCTGCATCAGCCTCAGCCTGTGAGGCACCGGGTGAAATGGCCACAGCTTGTTTGTATGACTCAGCTGGGACATAGGAGGGCTCCCGATCCCCAGCTGAGCCGTCCGTGGTGCTCCCCCTGCTCATGGACAATTGGGGAGAGCATCGGGGCTTCTTTGTGTGGCTGTCCTGGGGATCAGGAGGGCTTCTGATCCCCAGCAGAACCAACCCTGGTGCTCCCCTCCTTGTGGTTGAGCGGAATGGGGCGTGAGCATCGGGGCTCCTTTGCTGTGCTCTGCTAGGGATCAGGAGCCCTGCCCATCCCCAGCAGAGCCATCCACGGTGCTTGCCCTGCTTGTGCAGGAGCCAGCACCAGGCTGGGGGATCCTTTAACTGCTCAGCAACCGCACACTCCTCGGCTGAGCAGTTTAAAGATGCAGAGGGAGGAACAAGCTGTATCGGCGCCTTGTCGATGCAGCTTTATTGTCCCTCTGCACAGTATGAAGGCAGAGTGGGATGGTCGTTACACTCAGTGATATATCGCTGGTGAAACTGCCACTGCTCCTCAGTCCCTCTGCTAGCAACGCTCACTGGAGGAAGTCACTCGCAGAGGGACTCAGGAGTTGTGGCGGTTTCACCAGTGATACACCGCTGAGTGAAGCTGACATTGCGGTCTGCTCCTCATACTGGGTCCTGGGCGATGTATTGATATATCGCCCAGGCCTAGTAAGCCTAGGATTGTCCCCCCCCCCACACACAACAGCTTTATCAAAAACACCATATTAACCTTCAGGCACAGACCAACTTTAATGTATTTCAACTTTACAGGTAAAACTTTGAGAAAGTTACTATGAGTGATTTCAATAGAAAGAGTTAGTATTAAATTCATACCCTTTCCTTTGCTGCAGTGGTTGTTATTGCTTCTAGTACGATAAACATGTGATTAATATTTTTTTTTCCATGTGGGAGATCATTCTACCTCAAGCAAGAAATGAGAAATTTTTAGGGCTATTGAGCGCTGCAAGTTTCCACAGTGAATGAAGAAGGTCATTTAGTATGGGCATCGCCAACTGTTATACATCTGAAAATATTCAGAGTTTCCACTGGACCTTTAAATTCCCCACTTATACTCAATAGATAAGTAGGCTGCTATTTAATATAAGATGTAAAAATAATGCCTGGTCAAGCAGCTAAAGGATTCTGCGCCTACGTTCTATACTTCATTGGGCAGCAAAATAGCATCCTGTCCGTTTGGGACCATAATATGATTTAGCCAAGGAACAGCCAGGCTTGAATTAACTAAACTTTGCTCAACAACACAATTAAATGCTTTCTGACACAACTCTTGAGAAAACAAGTCACATGAGTTGGAATTCTTAACTATGCAATCATTAGGCAGTTGTATATCTACTAAATGGGCTGAAGGTGAACATTAGAAAGCACTACAACTGTCGGTGCAGAGTAGCACCAGGATTTAGTAGGCTGTGTGATGCACCCATCTTTCGAAACAAATGCACAATTACATAAATTTTGTGAGCGCTTTGCCCTAGTGTCCTCATTAAGTAGTAGCTATCAACTAGCTTGTTTTCTTCTAAAGCAAATTCTTAGTGCACTGAAGCCCAATGGCAATTTAAACAAAACCCCACCAGCCTTTTTTGTGTGTTCCAAATCACATCATATGCTTTTCCTCCTGGGTCTTCAGATATCTTTACCCTTGCAAATGTCTGCAAACCTGAAAGTTGGGGGAAGTATGGAAGGGAATAACTGGCAGAGAGACAATGAAGCATCAATCCATTTCTCTGCTCATAATGCCCCTTCCTATAACACTGTCCCTTCCATTGCTCCCCCCTTTTTTAAAAAAAGTGGTTCTGGAGATGCTTTTTATGGTGAGTACATGTGCCCTGAATTGTACCAGTTTCATTTCTATCTCTTTATCACCGCATATCCAGACATTACATGTTGCTGAGTGTGTTTCACTTCCCCGCTATTCTATAAATAAATACGGTAAATACAATCAGATCTAGACATCTAATCTATTCCTATACTATGAAGCATTCCTTAGTTTTCAAAAACATAAACCCCTTAATAGATGAAAAGTGGGTTTTGCAATAACTGTTCCCTTTAACAACCTCCTGCCTTTTTTCAATCATGGAATCCAAGGTGGCATATATGTGGCTCTCAGGTAGGACTTTGAAATCTTTACTGGAGGTTTTCCTGTTCATTAAAAAAATAACAATGCCAAAAAAATAACAATGCCAGAAGTGGCCTAAGAGCCAGGCTTCCTATAGATACATGTGGTTGTCACTGTGCACAATGACTCGCCAAGGGCTGTGGCAATAAAAGCCCTGTTCCACACATCCTCCACAATCTGGAATATGGGGGGGGGGGGGCGCTAGGAGGAGAAGTAGTGGCAGGCAGCAAGTGGAAATATCATCACTTCTTTCAAACAGCTATGCACTTTGCTACCCAACCACTTTTAATGATGTGTCATTGTTTTTATTGACTGCCCGTAAGGCACTCTGGGAGGCTTGCTGCATAATGAGCAGGGTAATTAATACATAAATAACATACATTAGGGCAACAATGATTTCTTGAGTTATTCCTCACTATGGCAGTGCAAAGCCATGTTGGTGCTCTGACCCTACTGTGGCCCCCATTCCAAGATATCTTTGGGTTGCATTCTGAACAGGTAGCACTTAACAAGTTCTGCAGCAACCATTTATATAGTTCAGGATGCAAAAGCCAGTTAAAATAGCTTCCATGGAGCAACTGTGCTTTAGGATGTAAAACGTGTTTTCTGTACCTTTACATTTCCCTACAGTGTATTACTATTAAAAGAGAAAATGGTTTGTGTTCAAAATATCAACCTAAATAGAAATTTAATCATTACCACTGTAACTTCAGTGTAAACAATGTCCCTTTCTGATGTGCAGTTTCAAAATGACAACCTTTAGCAGCCCTTTGTACAAAAGTCTGCAGGAGAACATTTTGAAACAGCCTGAGCTTTTTAAATTATGAGAAAGGAGGGGAATGTTGGCACCATTTCAGTCAGTTTATAGAAAAAGCCAATTCATAAAAGCTGCAATTTGTTTGACCCCATGGTTATAGCAATAATATTTTATGCACATTACGGGAGTCCAGTGGCAGAACCTTGGCCAGCCACCAGATTTTATGCCTTCTAGACATATCAACAGGCTTGTAAACTGCTGTTCCTGATGGATGTCACAGAAGAAGTGAAATGCAGTGCAGGTTGTCTGCAGAAGCAAGAAAAAGAGAGAGAGAAGACTGTGCAGGAGCTCAAAGATGATAAAAGCAGACACCCCCCCCCTCTCACTTAAAAAAATCTTACAAAAGAGCATGCCACACAAAATCAGAACAAAAGGGAAAAGTGCAAGTTTCAGTTTTCCACTGAGTTTTCCATTCTTAGCGGAGAATTTAAAAAGAAGAAAAGAAAAAATAACTGACCTTTTCTCTCTCTTTATCAAGGGGACTACAATACCTACCTGACATCAAACTAGTGACAAGCATGCAACCGAAAAACACCAGCCTAAAACGTTTTCAAGCGAAGATTTACATAGTAATTGTCTCAGTGTGTCGAGGTATTCAATTTACAGCGGCTAGCTTCAGTCATACTGCATTCCTATTCCAATCTAGACTTGTCAGCTGAACTTGATAAAGCAGTGATAACCAGTAATTTCCACAACCGTTTGACAGGTCTGTAAAATTAGCTTGGAGGTGGGGAGAGGAGGGAAAGGAAAATAATTTCCAGTGACGATGGTGGCTCAAAACTTCAGAGTTTTCAGCAGGGATAAACATTACTGAATACATCTGAATCAGGCAGGAGGTTGAAATGTGAATATAAAGCCTAAAAGTCATTGGTTGTGCCAGAGAAACTAGACTGAACTGGTTCTTCAATCAGTTTCAAATGCCACAATTTAGGCTGCAATCCTATATACACTTACCTGGGAATAAATTTCATTAATCTCAGTGCAGTTTACTTACAAGTAGGCATACCCAGAACTGAAGTGAATTGGTTAGTGGATCATTGGTTAGTGCCAAGTTGCCAATTGTTTCTGTGGATTCTGTGTGTACTCTGCTAGGTCTGGCTAAGGTCCTGCAACTCCAAATAGGTTCTACCAATAAGCTGAATGCGTGAAGGCAGGGAGTAAAACTCCGGGCATTTAATTGGCTCTTCTGCCCAGAGCCTATACACGTGCAAATTGTATGTGTGAATTGCAGAGGTTCTGTCCATGCAATCTACAACGCCGCAAAAAAGCTGGATTCCTGATCAGGCCAACAGTCTGTGTACACTGATTCTGTACCAAAGAGTCAAATAAAGCATGGCTATCAGGGCTATACTCTGACTGGTTGTATAAATAGGCCTGGAATGCTTGGAAATCTATAACCTTGAATTGTGGGTTTTATTCCATGCAAATGTTGCCCACTGTATTCAGGACTTATATGAGTATTATAGTGCTCATGGCAAGTTACAAAAGAACAGTGCAGTTCATGGTAGGAAAGCTGTTTACAAGGAAAGAACAAACACCATAGTGCTGATTTGCTCCCAATGCGACAGTGTTGACAATGCCCTGCCTCTGGGGATACCCTAAGAAATGCCATGGCCCATGTGGCTAGCAGTGAGTGAAAAACAAATTAGTGGCAGATATATTGACAAACACAACAGGGAAAAGTGGCAGTTCGGCCGCATTTTGTCCCTAATGATTTTCTGCATTGTTTCCAGTGGCGCTGTTTTGAACACCAATAGAAATCAGGATATCCTTTTGGAACAGAAGCTGTTGTGTGGTGCATATTTATCATGCCAACAATGCAACTTTAATGCTCTGTAATTATGTATTAAAATCCCATCTAACTGGAAAGATACTTGGCCAGGGGGAATTGCTGAAGATAATTTCAGGTGACCTGTGGATGGTTTTCCCAGCCAAAAGTCAAAGACAAAATATTTGAAACCGATTAGATAAAACCGAGTTAGTTCTTAGCATTAATCATTTGCAAATCAACCCTTGGTTATAGAGATTAATATAGGGATTTCCAAGGGCATGTTTAGCCTTTCTCAAATTAACTTTTAATATGTTTCTTTTAAAAATGAAATTAGTGTTGTGTCAACCCTCCCTGTCCCCCACAATAAATAGTATATAAATAAATAAATATATGCTATATTAAGTGATCAACAGAGGACATAATCTACTGGAAATGTTTCCTGTGCAAGACCCACTGAAGTGAATCGGAGTACCATAAGAAAATGACACTGTCCCTGTGCAACTTCCTTTCATTTCAATGTGACTTCTTCATGAAAACAGCCAAGTGAATTAGACTCACTGACATCTTCACCTGTTTTTCCAAATAAGCTGTTCCAGATAGATCCTAACTATTATAGTCAAGATTTTATTTTATCAGTGGTGCTCCCGTAACAAATGAAAATCTCACCCTCCCCCAATATTCTGTAAACACACAGCTTTTGTGAAAAGTAATCAGAAACCTCTCTGCACATTCTCCGCTTGGTGCCTAACATTATTACAGGCTTATGGCAAAACATGGTTCCTTGCAGGGGAATTTCAAAGCCATCAATGAAATGGCCCTAGCATTCCTTTCGCAGGATGAGATTTTAAGAAGGGCCTGTCCTGAATATTGTAAAAGATAAGGGAAGAGAAGGCTGAAGAACATGATGGTAAGCGATGGTTTAATGTTGTTATATTTTATTACCTACTCTTCGTCCTAAGGTCCCAGGGCAGGTTACAACATTAAAACACACAATTAAAAGCAGGTTAAACTAATCTGCAATCATAGAAATAAGGTGTGTACTAAAAATATACACCTCAAGTGTCAAAAGCCAGGGTAAAGAGGTGTATCTTCAGCATTTGCCAGAAACTGTATGTTGAAGAAGCCAGACTTACCTCTGTAGGGAGTTTGTTCCACAGCATAGGAGCTGCCGCAGAGCTAATTGGACAGTCAAAATAATTGATATATACACACTTCCAAAGCCATTGGAGATGTGCTCACCTGTCTGATATTCAATATAATCTGTTCACAATCTTGACCAACGCTTTAACCTGAAAAGCCTCCCCATGTCACATGCCTCCAGTCTAGGCCAGTAACAGTGTTGCATCGTTAACTTCCTCATTAATGCAGCCTCTCTTACAAAATGCAAGAGTGTCACAAATTATGTTACATTAAGACAAATAGAACTGTAACTGGTATAAAAACCACTCCCAAAGTGGAACAATGTACCTGATTATTTCAGACCTTCTGTTTGTCATCTTTAGAGTAGTTTCTTGTATCTAGCATCCCCAGAGAAGCATTTAGCAACATTGCTTACGACTCTTTCCATGCCTCCTGCTACAAACACCTACCAGCAGAAAGCTCACATTTCCCTACAACACCTACAGCGGAGCCCAATATCTTCCTTTGCTCCTCACTGCAAGCAGCTGGAAGTGATAGAGGATAATTAGCCACAGCAGCTTCACACCTTTTCTAATCTTCAGTTAAATCAGGGAGCGTCTGCAAAACAAGGTAAACTAAGTGAAGGCATGCCCTGCAACAATCAATCAGATTTAGTGTACCTACTTAGGATGTCGAATGTCTGGCAGGGATCGCTCCAAGGCTATGTTGTTGCTCACAAAAATATTGAAACCATTTTCCCGATATGCAGAATCATCATTGTCTTCTTCTGTGAGAGGGTAAGGCTTTCCCTGTTCACCTTTCCCTGAAATGGAACAAAAAACCCAAAATACAGTTACCATCATTGGTGCTTGAGTGTCTAGAACTGCTGTGATGGAAACTGTTTTAATAAGCAAATTGCAAATTACGCCTGAAGTATGAAATAGTGGCGCTCCAATGCACATTACGGTATTCATGCAGTTCCTCTGTGCATTGAGATTTTCCCTCGGATCTAATAGACCAGAGGGACAGAAAACTATAAGTGATATAGACAAGAATGTCTATAGGCCCTTTTGCTTTAAGTGTACAATAGAACCTTCTGCATGTGGCTGTCTACCAATGCAGTTGATAGGTCAAAGCCAAACAACCAGCTCTATGGGCCTTTGAAAGAGAACTGATATAATGCCTAGTCCGCCATAATGTTTCATTCAATGGGACATTGACCCTGATTGTTCTGTTTCCATTGGGGAAGAGTATCAATGAAACATCCTTCAGACTGATACCAATCATTCATCAGCCAAAGGGTGTGGCCAGTCTGGGCCAACCCTCTGAGGGATAGGACTAGCTGCGTGCATTCCCAGTTGACTAATCACCTATTCAATACCTACCAAACAGCTGAAAAGGGCTATTGATACAGATAAATGGCAAAGTAATAGAATATTGACATTTGGAATAGTTTGATCTAGTCTCCATTCTGCAGTAGCTCTTTTAACATTTCACAGCAAGGCTAGGAGGTTCATCTCTTTAAATCTATCTTGCCTCAAATGGCTTCGTATCCACAGAGTTGAAGGAAATATGTCAGCCTGGTTAACAGAATTGTAACAGGCATGGTGTGCAATATTTTTTTTATCAACCAGCATTTTCTTCATCCTAATTATCAGGCAGTTCTGGATAGTGCAGAAGATCTTGACCACTGGAAGGGGCCTAGACCACAGCAACATTTTTCCCAGAAGAAAGACATTTTGGGGGATCACTAGGGAGAGACAGTTTTTTTTCACTTGATTCCAGAAATTAAAAAAGGTTAGTGAGAGAAGAAAAGGGGCAGTATTCTCTTAAATAGACACAGAACACAACAGCATAAAAATGGCACTCAGTCAGTCAAAGCCAGGTATGTTAATTATTAAGATTCACAATAATAGAGAATAGAGTAAATTGGGTCAGAGTACAACACTATAGAGTATTAAACATATATAGATATTTTTTCACTCTACAGTAATTATCCTCACTTAAGCTCAAAGAGTAGAAAAGGAAACATTTGCATATGTGTTGTTGTTTTTTAAAAAAGAAGTCACCCTACTTTGGTAAGAAGACCTAAATAACAAAAAATCCTTTTCCATTCTGAAATTATTCAGAGCATATTTCTTCCTACTTGTCAGGTGTGTGTGCAGGAGCCAGGCCCTGTGACCAATAGGACTCTGCAGGACTGTGGCCATCCTAAGTTTGTTCTGAAGGGGCAAGGCGCGGCCACACAGGTGAGGCCGATTGGTAACTCACAGCACCTGGTGGCAAGAGCTGGGAAGGGATATAAGCTCAGCATTTCCCTTCAGCTCTTTGCCACAGTAACACGTTCCCTGCCTTGCTGCGTTTAACTTCTTGCTTCTTGATCCTCAGATCCCTGATTTCATGACCCCTTGCTTCTTGATCCTCGGACCCCTGACTTTGTGACTCCTTGCTTCCTGACCCCCAGACCCTTGGCTTCTTGACTCCCGGCTCTCTGACCCTCGGACTCTTGCCTTTCTGACTCCTGGCTTCTGGACTCCCGTTCCTGCTCCCACCCTGCCATCTTGCCCCCCGTCCCAATGTCCCCAGCCAGGACTTAGATCACCTGTGAACCGGACTGTGACACTACTCATGTAAACCTTCACAGAAAACAGCAACTACTGTTCGTGACAGCAATTGTTACTTGTTAACCAGGAAATAATGCATGTTTGCCAAGTCAGCTTCTCTCAGATCACATCTACACTAAGCCTTAAATGCACTCTTACTCCACTTTATTTATTTATTTATTTATTTATTTATTTATTTAAAAAGGGTAATCCTGGGAACTGTAGTTTGTTAGGGGAGCTGGGAACTGGAGCTTTGTAACATATACATCCTCAGCAAACTACAGTTCCCATGATTATTCATGACTGCAAAAATGGTATAACTGTGCTATGAATATTTGGTGTGGAAGTAACTTGAGATTTGAGGCACATTTTAAAACTAATGAGATTGTGGAAATCATTCATGATTTCCTAGCTAGCTGATACAATGCAACTGTTCAGGCAAACGTGCAGACTAGGACAGCTGGAATAAAATTTTCTTGAATGGTACAGCTGCTACTCCCAAATGGTTATTTACAGTCAAATATTCTGGAATCCAACGGCAGTTGGAATTTACCAGTTTCTACGAGGCTACCAATTTATCTTTCCCTCAGAATTTCAGCCAGTCAATATGCTCCGGAAACTCCAAAGGACCTCTCTTCCCTATTCAAAAGCAAGCCCGTCTTTTGCAATCATACCTTCATTCCTTAGCAGTTACATATTGGCACCCCAAATTCAGATGCACCACAGAACACAAAAAATAATTTTTTCATGGCAGGTGTTCCAGAATTTAGTGAGTAAACAATAGGATTGAATTTGTTGTGGCTTTCATATGCAGCAGTTAAATGTAAGAAACATACAATATAAGCACAGGCACCAACTCTATGCGAGGACACTTCAGCCTTCCCCCCCCCCCCCAGTATGTGGGGACATGGCTGAGGCCCCCAATCTTGAGCAGCCGGGCCTTGCCGGGCCTCCCGACAGCAGTGGTGAGCCTCGCTGGGCCACCCTGCAGTGGCAGTAGGCCTTATCCCAATTCACATGATAACACATATGTGTGTTGCATGTGTGACATCATGCACGTGATGGAAAGTGGTTATGTAGAAAAAGACTCTAAATTCCAAACAGATATAATAAATAATGAATATAAAACTTTGTCAAAAATGTATAAGATATTGTTGGAATGGTACACGAAAGACGAAGAGGTTAAATCGGTAATGATACACTGGGCCAAAGACTTTGGTTATAACATTCAATTTGAGGATTGGGAAAAACTATGGAAAGAAAATTAAAAATTTACTGCATGCACGGCGTTGAAAGAAAATGTTATGAAAATGTTTTATAGATGGTACATTACACTGGTGAAACTTGCAAAAATGTATAAAACATGTAATAAGTGTTGGAAATGTAAAGAAAAAGAGGGAATGTTTTACCATATGTGGTGGGAATGTAAGAAAGTGAGGAGCTTTTGGGAAGTGATATATAATGAATTGAAAAAGATCCTAAGATACCCCTTTGTTAAGAAACCAGAAGCTTTTCTCTTAGGGATTACAGGAAATGAAATAAGAAGAAAAGACTGTAAACTTTTCCAGTATGCAGTTACAGCCGCAAGAATTTTATTGGCCCAGAAATGGAAACAAGAGGAAGTACCGACGATACAAGAATGGAGATCGAAATTAACGGACTATGCGGAACTGGATAGACTGACTGGGAAAATAAGATATGTTCGAAACCCAAAGTTCATCGAAGATTGGGGAAAGTTTGTAGATTATCTGAAAAATGTATGTGATGTGCAAACAACGCTAGTGGGGTTTCAAGAAGCACTGTAAAAGTATGAGATGTATTGTCAATAAGAAATAGAAAGGGGAGAGAAGACAAATGGCAATACAATGAAGGGAATGCGTAATTGAAGAGTAAATATGGATGATTACCAGAGAAGCGGGAGGAAGTCAAAAAAGTTTAATTTGTTAAAATATGGAGAAAAATGTATAATTGTGTTGGAAAATTAATAAAAATGATATGACATCATGCACGTGACGAGCCCCCCCCCCCAAATGTTGGGTGGAACTCGGCGTCTCTGAACATAAGAGATGGTCCCTTATTCAAAATAATAAAAAAAATGTCAATTAAGCCTGTTTGATTAGACACTATGGCTTAACTAGCCATCCTAGGAAGTGGTCAGCATCGAGATTTACCATCAGATGGCACTGAGACACACTGTGTGGATGCAGTGAGCTTGATGGCCAGGGGTGCTTTTCACCAACTTTGTAAGAGCTATGGGCAGTCGTGCACTTGGATATTTTGACCACAGTTGTCCGTGCATTGACAGGGCTAGATTACTGCAATGCACTATGTGCAACTTCCCTTGAGGTTGGTCTGCAGGCTGTGGCTAGAATGGTTGTGGAGAAAACTACTATCTGCGTATAATATCTTATCTGCAGAACCCGCCCTGTTTGCCAATCTGTTACCATGCCAAGTTTAAGGTTTTTGCACTATCATAAAAGAGGGACACGGGTGGCGCTGTGGGTTAAACCAGAGTCTAGGGCTTGCTGATCAGAAGGTCGGTGGTTCGAATCCCCACGATGGGGTGAGCTCCCATTGCTCGTTCCCTGCTCCTGCCAACCTAGCAGTTCGAAAGGACTTCAAAGTGAAAGTAGATAAATAGGTACCGCTCTGGTGGGAAGGTAAACAGCGTTTCCGTGCACTGCTCTGGTTCGCCACAAGCGGCTTAATCATGCTGGCCACATGACCCGGAAGCTGTACGCCGGCTTCCTTGGCCAATAAAGTGAGATGAGCGCCACAACCCCAGAGTCGGCCACGACTGGACCTAATGGTCAGGGGTCCCTTTACCTAAAAGGCCCTTAACAGCTTGAGATTAGGTTATATGAGAGAGAGCCTTACCTATGCATACACAGCAGGTTACTGAATTCTGCAGAGAAATCTAAAGCAGCAGAAGCTTCTCTACAGCAATTCAGAGCAGGGCTTTTGGTGTGGCTACCTCTGTTCTTTGGAACACTATCCTTATGCTTTCCAGAAACAAATAGAGACAGTGCCCCACCCCCGAAACACAACAAGCTTTTCTAGCTAGATTAAGGGGAGGCATGTTTTAGGTCTCTGACTTGGGTGTTTATTTCTATTGGTTTTAAAACTGACTTGGGGGGGGGAGGGTATTGTTTTAAAACCAATTTTAGTTGTTTTTGTTGCATGATTGTAAACAACAACAATAGGTAAAATTGCTTATAAAACATGTTTATTAGGAGAAATTCCCACAAAAATTCTGGTGGTGTTTTGTAAGTACTTGCCAACTGATTGCAAACTGATGTGGATATGTAGCAAACTGAGCCTAAAATTGGGGAAAAAATGAGAAGCAGAGAGAAACCAAAATTGACAGATTTATATGTCTTGAGTGCGGGACAGGGCCCCCGCTGTTGCTTTCAATGTATTTTGCAAATGCACAGCATGAATTATCTGCCCTGCTATACCACTGCTTTATTTTCTTTTCACAGGGGGAATACAAGAGGGGGCAAAGCTGGTGATGAACACATCTCTAAATCCTTGTTTAAACCCTGCTGCTCCCTAAACAAACAAACCCTTGCTTTGAAACACCACACTTTAGCTGCTACAATGGGACGTACAAGTACATTTTTGAGAACAAGAAAGGTTTGATATAGTCCCTAATACCAACATATTGTAATGTTAGATTGGAATAGAAATAAACGCTGGCAGTCAAGTGTGTCCAGTGTGTTTGGAATGCCAGAGTGTGCGATGGGAGATAAGGATTCCTCCATGTTCTGATTTAAGTTACACAGCACTATCGCCGTTCCAAAAAGACTGTGTTTTCTGCAGCCAGCTGAAACTAATCACAGCTTTGTAGCCAGGGGATGTGCAGTATATCTTCTATTTAGCCCAGCTACTTATCACCAAATGCCACAACTGCTAGAATGCCTTTTCTCCGATTTAACATAAGAACAGACTGGCAGCAGGTTGCTTCCTAGAGCCAAGCCTTGTAGACAGCAAACCAGCCAGCTTGTGAAAAACACAACTTATCTCAACATTAAAAGCATTTGCGCTTTGATTCAATCATGGGCTGACCTGCATAGATAAAAGGAATCCAGTGCATGCCCAGATAATTTGAAGGAATTCAGCTTTACAGGAAGGAGGCTGCAGGGTTTAAACAAACCAAGTGACATTCTAGGAAAGGTATGTGTTGTAGCAGAATGTCTGTGTTGTAAACAAAATCTGCCCTTCTTCCCTTATGGGGTATTCAAGAGCCCATATAGAGTCCTTAAGTGGGTTCTGTATCGGTAGGAGAAAATAATAGAGGCCAACCAGAGAATATTGAGAAGCAAAGCAGCTAGTAAGTCTGATCTTTATTAAAGCTGTTGCAACAGGGTGCTCCCCTCACACGCAGGAGGACGGAGGAGGACCCAGAACAAAGATGTGCCTGCCCTTATATAGGCATTTAAAATTCCCTACCCTGGAGCTCAAGAACCCCTCAATACATCATACATACATCACAGAAGGGGGGGAAACCAAGACCACCCCCCACAAACATCATACCTACATCACAGAAAAGGTGGTCTACAACAGAAATTTGAATGTTGTTGTTTTTCCCATCTGCCAGGTTATCTGATAATGCCTTATCTAATTGCCTTTCCTGGTAGTCTGCCCATTCCTTTGAGATGGTGATTACCCAATTCCTGAGACACCCCTCCCTCCTTGCAGAGAAAACATTTTATCAGTTTGGGAGTCAAAATGGTTTCAGGACGGTCTTCCTGTGCTGTTCCAGACATGTGGTCCACATATCTATGTTTGTGCTTGGTTGGTACATTTATGAAATATATATATATATATATATATATATATATATATATATATATATATATATAATTTATTACATCTGCAGTGATTAAATAGGTGCTGCACAACCAAACTGGAGAAGATGAACTAAACCATGGCTGGCACCGAGTAAAAGAAGTAATATTTAAAGCTTGAGAGAAATATAAGTCAAGGTCCCCACAGTCACTTTGAACTTAGATCACCTCAAGACTGTTAGTATTATGAGGGAAAGATTCAAGCAAATACCTGAAATTTAGGTTTGCACAATTACAGTGATCTGTTACCCTGCTACAATAAATTCCCCCTCCCTTGGGCTTCCAGACAATACTCTCTTGGTGATAGCAACCATGAGTCCATCCTGTGAAGCAGGTAGGATCTAGACTTGCCCTTCTCTGAATTGGAAGGCTCTTACCATTGACAGAGGGGATTGGAATCCAGTGGAGCCTTTATAAAAGGGTGGGAAGTTAATTTTCACCAGTTCTCCCTCCCTCTGTATCCCTATCGGGCATCTCCCATTCTGTTCCAGAGGGTTTGCCAACTATCAGAAGCATGTTTTTTGGGAGATACAGAGTGCTTTGGCAGGAAATGAAGCAGGAATTGGGGGAACCCCCCCCCCCACCTTCCTTCATTCCTCTAGCAGGAGTTACCATTTTACACTGAAGCATCCTAAAGTACCATACAAAGTTCTGCTCACAGGAACTCTAGATCCAACCTCAAATTGCTAATACAGTACTAATTTGTGGCAAAAGTTGCCTTGATCTACCATTTGAAAATTATAGCTGGTGGCTATATAGAAAATAATCAGTCCATTTTAATAATGTATTTAACAATATGTTCTCAAATCATGCATTAGAACCATTTTCAATAATTAAAAAATGGATCATTCTGCACAGCTATAGATAGGGAGGGAAAACTTGTGAAAATTACCTTCCCACCCTTTTATGAGGTGCGGGGAGGCTATGCTCTGTTGTCTATGCTCTGGTAACCTCTAGCTTAAATTACTACAACATGTTGTACATGCAGTTGCCTCTGAAGATGATTTGGAAACTACAGCTGGTGAAGAAATCTGCAGCCAAGTTGATCACGGGGTAGGATGGTTTGAGCACATAATACCAATCCTAGCGCAACTGCACTGGTTGCTGATTAGTTTCCAGGCCCAATTCAAAGTTATGTTTTTGACCTATAAAGCCTTAAACAGCCCAGGGCCGAAGTAACTCAAGGATTCCCTCTCCCTGTATGAATCAACCCTGTGATCATAATCTGAAGCCCTTTTTCATGTGCCTCCTCTATGAGAGGTCTGGATGATAGCAATATGAGAATGGGCCTTTTCTGCAGTGGCTTCCTGTTTGTGGAATGTTCTCCCTGGTCAGCTCACCTGGCACCTTTGTTACATCTCTTTAGCCAAAAATGTTCTTTTATAACCAAGTCTTTGGCTGATAAACAATAAATGGCCTTTTAAATGTGTTTGTGGGAGGGGCGATTTTTTTTTTTTTACTATGTATTTTGTGTTCTCAATTTGAATTTGTATGTTGTGAACTGCCCTGTGATCTTTGAAGTGTGGTAAATAATAATAATAATAATAATAATAATAATAATAATAATAATAGTATAGGCATGCATATACTATAGGCATGCCCTGGATCTGGAGCGGCCCCATCAGCATAGGCTTGGCTTTGCCTTCCCTCAGGTGGGATACCTGGAGGTCTCCGCCTACCTCAGTCAGTTGTCCAATCCCACCTGGGGGAAGCATTGCCAAGGAGACCAGGCCAGGTAGGGGAGGGATTACCTGCCCACACAATAGAGGGAGGATCTTACCTGGGAATCCTCACTTGGCTCCAGAGCTTCTCCCACCCTACCCACCCTCAGTTAATGTCTTCTTTGCAGGTTAACTTTTCTTCATAGGTTTTACAGGTAACTTTTCTTCACAGGTATGCCGGTGCTGCTACGTTAAGGTAGCTGTTAAAGGGCCGGAAAGGAATTTCCTGCATTGGCAGGTTTCACCTTTCCCTTAGCAAAACGTCACAACTTTGGCGGTATCAGGCCTTGGGCAGAATCCTTTAGTTCATCTTCCTCTTTGCGGCGGCGATACCAGGGTTCCCCATTAAAGGGGTTTCTGAAGGGAGGCTTTGACCGTACGCCGAAAGGTTGTCATTGCTCTCCCCTGCGGCGGCGGCGTAA
Source organism: Podarcis tiliguerta (assembly GCF_965153285.1). Taxonomy (NCBI): domain Eukaryota; kingdom Metazoa; phylum Chordata; class Lepidosauria; order Squamata; family Lacertidae; genus Podarcis; species Podarcis tiliguerta. The sequence goes on along the minus strand of NC_139542.1, from coordinate 45,016,343 downwards.
TGGGGGCGGCTATCTCTGCTTGAACATATGTTCTCCAGAGGCCCCCCCCCCACACTGGATAACCCTGAAGCTCCCTAGGTCCCTGGCTGGGGACTGGGGAGGGTGAATGCCCAATGCCTGAGCCAAGGTCTACCCACATTTGAAATTTAATAAAGTTGTGGACAATTTAATCCCATAGCATGTTGTCTTGAGTCGTTATTCCACATGACGGGGGGGGGGGGGGACCGCTCAGGATCTGGGGACTCCGCCTGTCCACGCAATGTATCTTACATTGACAATAGTTCTTCCAATTGCTAACATAAAAGATATTTAAACTTTGTGAAATGTGCCAAAAGCACTTCTGCCCCTTACGGTAGATACATAAAGTCAATCACACACTGTGGCTTTGTGCTACGATGAGTCGCTGGTAGGCATGTATGGATTGAGAATTTTTGCTGCATTAAGGCAATGTGCTTAGTAAGACGTTTGAACTTCTGCACCTGCCTCATACAGTGCCACCACCATGTATAAATGCTTTTTAGTGGACTTCATGTGACTGCTGCAAGGTCTTTAATTTCTCCATTTGGAAACAGTATTCCATACATGAGGATGAGCTTGAAGGTACGACATGTCCTGCTGAATTGCTGTACCAGTAATAATTGTACACAGGAGGGGATTTTGGTCAGGACAACTTGCCATACAAAGCTGCAACTGCTGAAATTCCCACTTCTACTCAGAAGCACACCAGCTCTGTATTATATGACATTAGACTCTTTACACTGAAAATGATACTTCATGAGAAAAACATATGTTAAGCATCATGAGAAAACATATGTTAAGATTAGCCAATAAGGCACTGGATCGAGACTGGCGTTCTGGGAATGGAAGAAGCTTAGCATTTGGAGCTGGCTGCTTGCCATCTGCCTTGGGATTGGCTGGAGGAAATCAGATGCTTGAAAATGGATTTCTAATTGATGCTGGAACACTTACCTGGCAGCACAGCTGACTAGATAAGCGTCAGCCTTGCCTCAAAGCAACGGAGGCTGCCATCAAAAGAACTGCTGTCTGCCCACTGGCATCGGACTGGCTTCAAGAATATTGTACCGGCCTTGCAGTAAGATTAATCCTTTATACACTGTAATGCTAGCTTGGAGCAGCAGTTACTTCAGCAGTTAGCTATTCATGCCCTGTAAGGATTACACACTAGTGGCTGCTAAATTGTACTATTTTTATCTATGCTTATAGTGGTTATGTATGCATGCATATTCTCAATGTGTGGTTTCATACCAAATCAGTTGATTTGCATCATTTCCAGCATCATCATCAATTTTTATCTGTTAGTCTTCCTTCACTGTTGGGATAGCTCAGTGGGGATAGCTCACAACTCTTAATCTGAGGGTTGTGGGTTCAAGCCCCACATTGTGCAAAAGATTCCTGCATTACAGAGGGTTGGACTAGCCGACCCTTGTGGTCTTTTCCAACTCTACAATTCTATGATTCTACAACTATGGATGTGGCCATTTTACTACAATTGTACAGAAGTGCCATCCATGATTTAAATGGTGTGTGTGTGTGTGTGTGTGTGTGTGTGGAGCATGGTTGGCTGGCTTGGACCATGAATAGGAGCACTCTACAATGCAACATTTTGTCACAGGCACTACTTGTCCTGTGTGTGTTTGCAACATTTCTGTACTACTTCTCAAAAAGTCTCCTGCATGGTTTACACTAAGTGTAACAGAAACAGGTATGTTGAGGTATCATATTGTTTCTATTTGCCCCCAGTATTATGTAAGGAAAATTCAATGCCCACCAAAGATTAGCACAAAATTAGGGGAAGACTGCATGCAAAAAAAAATGTGTAATAACATTCTGAGTGTGATATACTCCTCGTTGTGAAATGACAGTGCCCCAACCACCATTGTTCCAGAAGACTTCAGGCATCCCCTACACTGTTCAACAGATGCCAACGCAGTATCACTTAGGAGAGCAGTCACAATAGCTCCCAGAAGCCAGAAACCCATGGTACCATGTTTTGGTTGGGAGCCACTGTGACTGCTCTGGCTAACTAGAAGTAACATTGCCACTTACTGCATTGCCTAGGAATTAATTTCTTTGCATGTGCACCACAAGGAATCACATAACCACCAAAGAGCAGTGGATTAAACTCAGGGCTCTAAAATTTTGGGGAAAGGCCCTTCGCAGGGAAACAGACACACAAAATCTAACTACTGACGTTGATGCACAAAGTTGTGTTTTCAGAACTGTGTTTGTGAAGTGGTTGTCAGCATGACATGATTTTGCATGTTTAAAAAAGGAGAGAAAAGTATAAATTCCTAATCCCCAATCAAGAGATGTAATTCCTCTTGTTAATTCCGATCCTTAGGGGGATACAAGTAAGGATTATTTTTAGGTTAATACTGATTTCTCATTAGAATGAAGCTGTGATGCCCCAGCTGCACTAAAATGATTGACTTTTGTTTACTGCAACAAACAACTTTGGTTAGAAGATGACAAAATTAGGAGCAAGACTTTAGAAAATTTAAATGTAGCTAATCAAACAGATGATGTTTGGAGTTTTTGTTTTTTTTAAAAGAAAATGTAAGTGATCTTGCAAAGTATTCTCTTCACTTGTATTTCTGGTCTTGCTAGAACAGCAACTGTAAATTACATTTTAAGCTATCCTTCTTCCAAGAATCTCAGTGCTCCCCGCCCCCAACATCCTCACTGTGGGATATTTTAGGCTGAGAGATGGTGATCTGGCCACAACTTGCCAGGAGCCAGATCTCACACAACTGGCAGAGTAAATCCTTTGGCGGGGGGAGGGGGAGGGGATATAGATGTACCAGTTCTAGAATGGTGTGGCTAATGCTGGACCATGACTAGGGAGATCCAGCTTCAAATTCCCCAAGAAATCTTTGGCAAGTCACTCTTCCACAACCTCATCTTCCTCACATGTGCGCCACCCTAAGTATTTTGGAGTGGGATCCAAGTGAATGAAGAAATCAAAGCAGCTGGAAAAAGACCCTCAAAGTAATTGATAATAATGTGGAGAAGTGGATCTTGTTAAAGCTTTTACAACTTACAACACTATAATAATAAAAAAATCAGCTGCTAAATAATGCAATTGATACAGGTTTTATTTTGGCAATTCAAGTGGCTATTTCTAAGTGATCTTAATTCTTCATGTGATTCTGATTCTACATAACAAAGGAATGTGATATATGTGTGTGTGTGTGTGTGTGTGTATGTGTGTGTATATATATATATATATATATATATTCCAAAGAGATTCCTGCAGATATTGCTTTGCCAGGCCTAATGCAAAAGAATAAGAAAAAGGAAGGTATCCCAGTGTGTAAAGGAGGAAGTTAAATACTAATTTACTCTAAACATCCCACCTGAACGCATGGCATCTTTTTGAATACTTTCATAGTCATGCCAGTCCTTTCTTTTCAAGCCATCTGTCCAGGTATAGAGCTGTCCATCTCCAAGCCCCATTGGGAATGTCTGTAGAAACAGGGGGGAAAAGGTATAATTAAATGTTACCTTCTCTACTGAAACCCAAACTCATTCATAGGCAAAGGCAGATAGCAGTCAGGTTCCCTGTATGGCTCTGCAACATACATATGGGACTCATGCATATGCAGGATGACTTTCACATTCACTTTAAGGGTTGCCCTGAGAAAGTGGGACTTCATCCAGGTAGAGATTTGCTAGGCTTCCTCTACTTATCTTTAGCTGCTTAGTAAATATCTTATTAGTCTAGCAAGCTTTAAGAACAAACTGCTGCTTAGTAATTTATCTTAAGATCAGCTATTCACTGTTTCCCCTCTTTGTTTTTGTAATATTGTGCTGTTACCTTTGTTTAAATTGTTGCCATTTTTCGTATTCTATATAATGATTTTTTAATGTTGTCTTTTTCTGTGATGTTTCACTTTTTTAAACTAAACCAAAACAGAGAAGGCAGGTGAATTTACACTTTAAAAGCTAGTTTAGGACAGTGGCTAGACTGTGTTGTGTGTTGGAGAAATCAAGATTCAAATCAAATGACTATAGTGTTGTGATGCTTAGATGACAAGGTGTTCAAATGACAAGGTGTTCAAATGATAGGAGAAAGGAGGCCCCACGGAAGGATTTCCCCAATTTTAGTCAAATCATCCCCCCACCTACAGTGTGGCCTTCTAAAAAGTGCGGCTAAGGGACCCATCACAAAAAGTAGGGAGAATGACCTATGGTCCTTTGTAGTTTAAGCACTGGTCTCTGGCAAATCACTAAGTCTTAGCCTGAGGTACCTCACATGAATATTGTACAAATAAATAAGAGAGTCCAAAGTACTCTACTCTAAGGCCCTTGGAGGAAAGTAAAAGATGACAAACAGATACATATTTCCAGAGAACTAAACAAGAAACTCATTTCAGGCAGGTTAGTGAGCATCATTTGTGGGTTTAATATATGTGGAGGCTTGGAATCAGCACCCAGAAGAGCAGAGCAAATGCCAGGGTCTACCATGAATGAGACTGGCTTCCCTTTTTAAAAATCAAACAAAAAACCCCCCACATTTTTATGTCCCGTGTTGTAAAGGGAAGTGCTGCTTCCACAATCTTCATGATCTCCAATGCCTTGGGGCCCTACCTACAATATGGCCACATTCACACCATACATTTAATGCACTATTATACCACTTTAAGCAGTCATGGCTTTAAGCAGAATTCTGTTAAGGATGCTCAGGCCCTCCAGTCCATACCCTACAACATGTTGAGATTGAAAACCAGGATGTGTTTTTCCCCAACTGCACTGCCGCACAAGTTACATGACCTGTGTGGTCTCACATTTCCCCCCCAAAACACATGTTTTTGGGCTCCACAGTCTCACACATTTTTAGGTGCCATGCTGAGAGCACGGCAGCCCAAAACAGGATGTCCTGATTTAATTGGGGTAGTTGAGGTGTATACCAGACCCCTCACAGAGCCACAATTCCCAGAGTCCTCTGTGCGGAGGGATAGATTCTTACACCACTCAGAATTGTGTGTGTGAACCATGACTGTTCAAAATGGCATCATAGTGCTTTAAGAGTATGGTGTGATTGTGGCCTATGCTGAGAGTGAGACACTGAGGATAATGAAAATGGGGGTGTTTGCAGCTGCCTCACCAGGTGTTTCTCTTCACAGTGCTGGGGTGAGGGAGTACTGGGCAGATACAGCGACACTGCTTTCCGCACTGCCACCCATCCCCAATTCTTTACTGTGCCCTCTGATAAGCTTTGGGGCACCCACCTAGGACAGTATGGGGGGCACACCACACGGCACCTTGCTGAGGGCCCTCTCAAACATGGCTCCAAGTCTGATTGTGTAAGTGTGGAATCGCTTGCATCAAGCAGTTATGACTGAACTAGGGCAGGAGAAGATTGCATTCCAGCCTGTAAAAACATCTGCACACTTCCCACAATAAACTGAAATACTGTTGAAGTGTAATAAATTATTTAAATCAAAACAAGTAAGATTGGCGCAAAGAAATCCAGCCACATTCTATTTTATTTTGAGTGCAGTGGTACCTCGGGTTAAGAACATAATTCGTTCCGGAGGTCCGTTCTTAACCTGAAACTGTTCTTAACCTGAGGTACCACTTTAGCTAATGGGGCCTCCCGCTGCTGCCGCCGCACGATTTCTGTTCTCATCTTGAAGCAAAGTTCTTAACCTGAGGTACTATTTCTGGGTTAGCGGAGTCTGTAACCTGAAGCGTTTGTAAGCTGAAGCGCCTGTAACCTGAGGAACCACTGTATTTATTTCAAATACTAAACAACATATTCTTGAAATTGACAAGGTGAATGGCCCCATCCTTCTCCCTGGTGCGTTTGAGATAAAAATTGCCAAATTTTATAATTCCTATACTACTGTCCCGCTATGGACTGTTAGTAAGAAATCTCTCAAAAGCATCAGTACTCAAACTGATCTTAAAACAATTCCAGCATTAAAAGGTCAAATCAATGTATATTGCATAGCCTACTAATTTGTTCTCAACTTTTATTCACGTTTTCATATTTTCCTTTATTCTTCCCCTCTCCCCACTTTCTTCAATTTGTTGAGTCTAGAGACTGCTGTGACCTGTGTTTCTAACGTGGAAATATGGCTGCCATGAGGTAGAAGAAGCCCTGAACCTACAGAGTCCCCCTGTTGAATTGGCAGCCACTGAAGCTCAGTCTCGTGAGCCAGGGCCCCAATACTTCATCTTCAGGGGAAAAGACTTCAAGTGCAATTTTTCAGAGGAATGGCCCTTGATATCCCTACCTCCTCCAAACCCCCATCACCAGATAGGCCCATGAGGCTTTAGCCTGAGAAGGTAGCATGACCATTCTCGGAATGAATCCAAATACCTACTCTAAGGACTAGAAATGTTGTTTTCTAAAAAAATAATTTTTCAGAAAGATGGTCTCTGTGCTCAGTATCGCATTCTACACTCTGCCCCGCCACCCCCATAATTGTGTTTTTGTGTGTTTGTGGCAAATGCCCATCTCTTATACTTTACCAACAGACCAACAGGTAGCTCCGACCTCATAAACTTTGTAATGCATTTCTGACAAACTTTGACAATACATTTTTGAGTATATGTAGTCATACTTGCATAGTTTGTTAAGACAGCACTTTGGGGCAGAAGTCAAGGACCCTCTTCAGCTAAAAGATTAGGGCGGCCCCAGATATAGCAATGAGTGAAGTAATATACATTGCAATCTAAATAGGGGTGGGGGGCGCTGTAGGGTTATTAATTCTAAATTTGCTTAACTGTACCATTGTACTTATACTCTGAGGCTTATGCACTTATTTTACCAACCTCAACCAACTGTGACCATGTACAGATACCCATATCTTAATACCCAATGATCAGGGATGAAGACAGTTGTGGAGGACCACAGGTAGGCATGGGAAATAAATCTGATTCAGTTGAGGAACTGACAAAATCCACACTCCCCAAAACAATACACAAACTGAAACATAGCCATCTTTCAACATTAGCACTTCTCTGAATTTTGCCATGCAGTTTTCTAGCTGAATAGTGTGTACAAAAATGCATACACTGCAGTAAGGTAAAGGTAAAGGGACCCCTGACAGTTAGGTCCAGTCACGGACAACTCTGGGGTTGCGGCGCTCATCTCGCTTTACTGGCCGAGGGAGCCAGCATACAGCTTCCGGGTCATGTGGCCAGCATGACTAAGCTGCTTCTGGCGAACCAGAGCAGCACACGGAAATGCCATTTACCTTCCCACCAGAGCGGTACCTATTTATCTACTTGCACTTTGATGTGCTTTTGAACTGCTAGGTTGGCTGGAGCAGGGATGGAGCAACGGGAGCTTACCCCATTGCGGGGATTTGAACTGCCAACCTTCTGATTGGCAAGTCCTAGGCTCTGTGGTTTAACCCACAGCGCCACCTGCGTCCATACAGTAAAGTGTGCTTAAAATGCACATATCTGTGAAATATCCTATTTGAGGCGAGACACAGTGTTCCAAATGCAGTCACATATGCAGTTTGTATAATCAGAAAAGAAGTGCTGTGATATGAAAAAGGAATCTCTGTTCCAAAGCTGTATATTGTGTAAAGAGAAATTAACAGACTCAGACAACTTTTACAGCACAGGAAATGAATTAACACAGAATTCCATCCTCTCATATGTCAATTAAGTTGACAATTGTTGTTTCTTCCGAAAGAGATTATCTTGCACATGTTTTGAGAGTATGACGAGAAATAACAAAACACTTATTAAATGCTGTAAGACCAAAGGGGAAACAGCACAGCTGAATTCATTTTCTTTTTTTCTTTTGTTTTTATTGCTTTAGCTGTACGTTAAATAGACCAGTGTTCTACAAGTCAGCTTTAGGGTTGTCAGTCATGCTTATTTGCTTTCCCTTGATCACTTGAAATAGCTTCTTCCCCAAATGGCAGAAAACTTTAGTTTAACTACTCAGCGGATTCCCTGAAGTATTTCAAATTTCCCTGGATAATACAGCAATTTCAACTGTCCAATATTAATAAGCCCAAAAGCCTGATTTAAGCAAGGAATGGAAATCTTCATTAACAAGAAGCAGTCAAAGAGTTTACATTTAGGAATTTCTGTACTGTTAATATGTTTTTGCACATATAATGGTACCTTGGGTTACAGATGCTTCTGGTTACAGACTCTGCTAACTCAGAAATAGTACCTCGGGTTAAGAACTTTGCTTCCGGATGAGAACAGAAATCGTGCTCCGGCAGCGAGAGGCCCCATTAGTTAAAGTGGTACCTCAGGTTAAGAACAGTTTCAGGTTAAGAACGGACCTCCAGAACGAATTAAGTTCTTAACTCAAGCTACCACTGTATTGCCTTTATTCTGACAGAAATGGTGAGTTAAAATACCAGATCAGTTGCTTAAAAATACTGTGTATGTTTACGACTGGAGGAATTCCTCCAACTTAGCACATACTTGTATGAATCAGGATGACTGTAAGTGATCAGATATACTGATGGTGCATGTTACCTGCCTCCCTAAATAGCTTTTATGTGGAAATAATATATTTTCTGGTATAGTATACATTAAAGATTGCAATGGATGGGAGGCTAATCACTGCCTTCCTTAGATACTTATTGCTTCTGATTCCACACCTCCCTGCCTATTGTGCAGATTGGAATATAATTATCCTTCAGATTTCACATTTCTCTGAATTTTGCAACTGTTCTCAGCAAACACATTAGCCTAGAAGGCAAGGGCCAGGTCAGGTTCTATTTGCCAAGAACAAATTTCTCATGTGTCCTTCCATCCTCCCCCCTCCCCTTCCCCTTCCCCTGCCTGTCAAAATGACAGACAATCCCCTAGTAGCACTTTACATAGCGCTTCCACAGTATCCACCATAAATTCACGTTGGTCAACAATGTGCAGAGGTTTGCCCTTTTCTCATTCCCCACAGAAAGCGCAGTACAGGAGAGGTAGGAGGAGAAAATCATCATCACAGTAACTTTCGGAGCTTGAGCTTTATCCCCTAATTTTATAGAGTACGATGACCCAGGAAGTCCTTTCTGAAGAGCAGAATTCAGACATACTAATTCTCCTAATGAGACCTATTGGGGGGAAGTGAATATTAGTGAGCCCTGGGGAATTACATTTAATGAAATTTTCTCCGTATGCAAACAGTAGGAGATTCCACCCCTACCCTGCTTACTCAAGGAGCCTGAAGCGGATTTTTGGAATTTCCTAAAACTTCATGTTCCACCAAGCAAGCAAGGAATTTAAATTAATGGGGTGTGAAGCTGTCTGCAATTCCTAAGCTGCTGATTTCCCTTGTCAGCAACTGAACATCTAGGAAGCCTTTCCTTTTGATGTTGTTCTATGGCTTAACAAGATTTTTTTAAAGTGTTTCAGAAAATAGTTTCTTTGACTTGGTGATGCCTAAGGCCAGAGGAATTTCCATTCGAGAAACTCAGTTATTGCAGTGCTATTTCTGTGGCTGGAAGTCTTATAACCTCAACAGGGACTTTTATTCAGTATTGCATTTAAAAAATGAAGAAGCCAAATTAAATAATACCTCATACACAAATATAATCAGATCATATGAATAAAGTCCACTGAAGCATTTGCAGTAATGCCATTGCAATTTGAGCCATCCATCCATTACTCCTAAATTATTGCCCCCTTCCTTTAAACAATTATTTTGCCACTTCTGTGTACCACAATGTGGGCAAACTTCTCCTGGCAGCCACAACTCTCATGCTCCAACAAGGCTCCTTGGACAATGTTATGTAATGATGTAACATGGCTCTGATAGGGTTTCGGAGGTGAGGTGAGGTGAGCTGAAATGACTACCATCAAGGGCCAACATTTCCCTTCCCAGAAATCTTAGTGGAACAGTGATATGGCTATTCCAGGGAGCACTGGGAGAGAAGGGAGTTGGAGAAGAAGAGGCGCTTCAACGTTTCCACAGCGCATGGGGAAAAAGAAATGCCTAAAAGGATTTTATTTTTTTATGAAATAAAAACCACCTCTGTTCTGACACCACTTAAGACCCCCCCTCCACCTCACAGATCCCAAATTCCTTTCAATCACTAAACGGAGCGGTAAATTTGGGGGCCATTTTTGGATGAGCACTAATTGCTAAGGGAGGCCTTGTCCTCTGCTGCAGTAAGGCCAACACTAGCACTCAGAACATCTAGGAGGTGGGGAAAGAGGACTTCTCATCATTGCCACTTCACAGCACTTCATTTCTGTTGTTGACACCTTCTTTTGGAGGATGGATGAGGGAGCCAGAGCCAAGCCTGGTAAGAGGACTCTGCTTCCAAGAGCTCTGAACTGTCCCTCTGGGGTAAAGCAAGGCTAGAGCTAATAGTGAGGGTTGCATTGTTTTTGTTTTAAATCTGTTCATTTTGATGGTGCTTTGCGTTTATTATGTATTAAGTTCAGATCATTTCATTGCGATGAATTTATCTTATGCTGTGTTAGTTAGCTTGTTTTGTATTATTTGAATTTGAATGTGATGCTGTATTTCGATAATAAGCTGGTTTTTACTGAGAGCTGCTTTGGACACACTTTACTGTGAAAAAGTGGCATAGAAATTAAGCTGGGTTATTTTGCTGCAGTGGTGTGCTGTTTGAATGAGAGGCTATGGATCCTGCACAGCGCACCAAGGACATGCCCCTAGAACAGGTCTCCTTCAACTCTTCTCTGACATTGGAGAAGAACCAGTTACAGACCTTTTCATAGAATCATAGAATCATAGAGTTGGAAGAGACCACAAGGGCCATCGAGTCCAACCCCCTGCCAAGCAGGAAACACCATCAGAGCACTCCTGACATATGATTGTCAAGCCTCTGCTTTAAGACCTCCAAAGAAGGAGACTCCACCACACTCCTTGGCAGCAAATTCCACTGTCGAACAGCTCTTACTGTCAGGAAGTTCTTCCTAATGTTTAGGTGGAATCTTCTTTCTTGTAGTTTGGATCCATTGCTCCGTGTCCGCTTCTCTGGAGCAGCAGAAAACAACCTTTCTCCCTCCTCTATGTGACATCCTTTTATATATTTGAACATGGCTATCATATCACCCCTTAACCTCCTCTTCCCCAGGCTAAACATGCCCAGCTCCCTTAGCCGTTCCTCATAAGGCATCGTTTCCAGGCCTTTGACCATTTTGGTTGCCCTCCTCTGGACACGTTCCAGTTTGTCAGTGTCCTTCTTGAACTGTGGTGCCCAGAACTGGACACAGTGCTCCAGGTGAGGTCTGACCAGAGTAGAATACAGTGGCACTATTACTTCCCTTGATCTAGATGCTATACTCCTATTGATGCAGCCCAGAATTGCATTGGCTTTTTTAGCTGCCGCGTCACACTGTTGGCTCATGTCAAGTTTGTGGTCAAGCAAGACTCCTAGATCCTTTTCACATGTACTGCTCTCAAGCCAGGTGTCACCCATCTTGTATTTGTGCCTCTCATTTTTTTGCCCAAGTGCTTTTGACAATGTTCTGGAAGTGCTATCCAGTCTCTGAGGGCAAATGTATCTCTATTCTCAGAAAGAGAGATACAAAGGAACCTATAGCCCAGGGACTGTAAGATCACAACCCAAATTAAGTATGTCTCCTAATTCATGTTTCTTCATGCTAATATAATCCTTGCTTGTAGCATGTACACCCTTGTGCAAATTAATTGAAACAAAGCATGTATTCTATGCCATATCGATCAGTCTATCAAGCACCCACAAAAGAAGATATTTTGGGGATGATTCAATTATTATGGTGTTAAGAATTTGTGGGGTATATGCCAAAGTCGCCTCCGTACTGTAGACTGTACAACTATGGACCAGCTCATTCAGGTGCTGATTCAAGTGTGGTACAGGGATCCAAAAATCAACAGTGACTGTTCGAAACTAGTAGACTCCATGCCAAACCGTGTTCAAATGCTGCTTAAAAATAGCAGAGGTCATATCCGTTACTAATGTACGCATATGTGAGTTTTGTACAATAAACTACTGTACTTCATTGTTTGTTTTGCATATAGCCCACAAATTCTCAATGGGATTTATGTCCGGGGAATTCCCTGGCCAATCAAGTACCTGTATTTGCTACTCTGTCATGAATTTCTTCAGCACTTTCGATGTGTGACAGGGGGCTAGGTCCTGCTGCAATATCCCAGTACCGTCAGGATACTTCTTTTCCAGTTCTGGAATAACTCTTTTTCGTAGAACCTCGATATATTATGGCAAGCACATCATTCCTACTGGCTGCAGGCTTTTGACACCATAATAACTGAAGCATCCCCCAAACATCTTCTTTTGTGGATGCTTGACAGACTGATTGATTTGGCATATAAAACATGCTTTGTTTCAATTAATTTGCACAAGGGTGTAGTATGCCAGCTGCTGATTAATCTTTGTGTGTGTGGGTGTAGTTGAAAACATTCCACCCACTTCTAAAAGGACATAGATAGTAAAGGCCAAAGGCCTTGTTACAGAGAAACGTTTTTGCCTGGCACATAAAGATATATACTGATGGCACCAGGTAAGCCTCCCTGGGGAGAGTATTCCACAAATGGGGAGCCACAGCAGTAGAGGCCCATTCTCATGTTTTCACCTTCTGGATCTCCTGCAGACAAGGCACATGAAGAAGGTCAGTTCATATGGGGAGAGGCGGTCCTTGAGGTCTTGAGCCATTTAAGGCTTTATAGGTGAAATTCAGCACTTTAAATTGGGACTGGAAACTAATTGGCAACCAGTGCAGTTGGGCCAGAACTGATATTATAGGCTCCAATTGTCCTGCTCCAGTGAGCAATCTGTCTGCGGAATTCTGCACCAGATGAATTTTCTGAACTGTCTTCAGAGGCAGGCCCAGGTATAACATGTTGCAGTAATCTAATGTAATGTAATTAATGTAAGATTAATTAACATAGGCAACAGTTGGTTCATTCAACCTGCTTTGCTCCTTATAGCTGTAGCTGTTGCCTAGCAAAGCGTGTGAGTAGGAATCAGCTGGATCCCCATGGCAGTTTGGTAAGTGAGTAGACCCCTTCAGAAAGCCGACCTAGCTGGATTGTGAAGTCTGTTTTTAGCCAGCATTCAACAGCAACCCTAGAAATAAAATGGGGAATATTATATTACAGCACTTTCCAATTGTTTTTCTCAGTGGATTGTCTTAGAAAAAGTAATTTTATTCAAGTCTTCACAGTTGTGTTCTTTGAAGTACTTTGGCCAAACATAAAAGGAGAAAAAAAATAAAAATGTGCACGAGGATGCGTGTGTCTGAGTGTTACGAACTGCATTTGAACAAATATTGTGCTTATGACCTTTCTTAACCAAATATTAATTTCAGAAAATGCATCAAAGCAACACTTTAAGAAATAATAAATGTGCCCAAACTGAGGGGAGAATATAGTTTGTGAATGCCAAATGAATTATGTTTAATTCAGCTCAGTTATTTGCCAACATATATTTTGTGAAATCTAATGATGCTTTTATTTGTGAATTATATTTTCATGCTGCAATAAAGACAAATATTTTTCAATAACTGGAAAATACATGTTCAGTACTGCCAGCAGTATTATTATTATTATTTTTTGCTTCTGTTAGTAACTGCAGAATTATTCCAGGATCTATTATATCAGGTTAAGCATTTGCAACTGAATAAACAATGGCAATAGTTCCACATTTAATCCAGGTTTGAACAATTTATAACAGCCATGACAGATATTGTCCACCAGCCATGTATTGTGGCTTACCAGTGCTTGGCACCCTTGTACTGCAATCACAGGCAGACTACAAAAACAGGAGGTCATATGTGGGCTGGTGTGATGCACTGGGTTTGAAGGTTACCATTTGTGCAGCTCTAGTTTACATAAGAAAAGGTAAAGGACCCCTGGAAGGTTAAGTCCAGTGAAAGGCGACTGTTGGGTGCGGCACTAATATCGCTTCAGGCCAAGGGAGCCGGGCATTTGTCCACAGACAGCTTTCTGGGTCATGTGGCCAGCATGATTTAACTGCTTCTGATGCAACTGGACACCATGATGAGTGCCAGAGCGTATGGAAACTCCGTCTACCTTCCTGCCACAACGGTACCTATTTATCTACTTGCACTGGTGTGCTTTCGAACTGCTAGGTTGGCAGAAGCTGGGACAGAGCAACAGGAGTGCACCACCATCATGTGGATTTGAACCACTGACCTTCTGATCGGCAAGCCCAAGACCAAGAGGCTCAGTGATTTAGACCACAGCACCACCTGCGTCCCTTTTACATAAGATATACTATATCGAAAAGGCTGTTTGTAGTATCTTACAAAGGTGGCGCTCCAACTGACAGAGGGGAGCTCCACTGTTAGAGCAGTATTTATGCCCCTGGAAGAGCCCCTGCTACCTTGGTGGAAATGTCCACCAGCATAAACGTACAGTTGGCAGTGATCTGATTATGGTAGGAGGGCAAAGGGACATGTTGTGGTGGATCAGGGATGGTTTGGGATCTACCAGATCCAAAGGCCCTTTATTCATCTGACACACCCCATAAAGGGCAAAATGCCGACGGAAGTCAAAAAATAAAGTTAAAAGGCCTTACAAGGGAAAATAAACATGGAAATAAATATAGATATGAACACAGAGCTTTCATCTTGGCTACTGTGCACCAGCAAAGCTTAGGAAATAGCAGTTTCTGTGCTATGGAATCTCACCATCTCCACTTTAGAACTGCTTTCTTTTGTATTTTGTCTCACTCTATTGTGAACTGAGGTCAGTTTTCTTTCCCCTTTGGAGGCCTCTCATATATCATGTAAGATTTCTAACAGCTCACCCAATAGGCCTTGGCAGCTACTCATCAGCTGCAAATTTCCTTTTAACTCAATGTACAATGAAGTTCAATACTATATTACTTCCAAGTCAACACAACGCGTTTCCATTTGGTCAAGGCACACTTCAATACAAGAAAACCTTAAAAGCAACAGCATGTATAAAAGAAGGATCAAAAGATCAAAGTGTCAGAAGAAGAAAATTCCAGCAGCAACCTACGCCAATCATTTCTAAATGCTTGAGAAAACAAAAGAATCTTAATATTGATGCCTAAACAGCTAGCATGGGAGACAACCATAGCATAGCATAGAGGGACACTGCTTGCAGGGATCAGAAATCCTCCCCACTAAGCACATTTAGTATGATGCGTAAACAAACCCTACGCACAAACACATATGCGACTGATAACATGATACACAGTGATCAAGTCATTCGCTGTGTGAAAGGGCTGGTTTCTTTCCCCAAAAAGTTGAACTGGGAAACAGCTAACACATTTAAATCAGTATGTTTAGTGCAGACAAAAGTGTATTTTCTGTGCATTTTCCTTGCATTTCTTTTCTTTTCCACAAAGACAGTAAAGATAGGCAGATAGACAGACAGACTTGTCAGCATTAAGTATGCAACTCTGCATGTGCATGGCTGGTAGCAGTAATTCAAAATTCCTGGCTTAAGCTAGCTCAAAATTCCAGGTGTACCATCACAAAGGTTGGCAACCACTGTGTTAATATTTGATGTATTTCTACATCCAAGGAGATGGAACATCTGACACATTCCATCTGTAACTTTAAAAGTACAATCATATGGAGGACTGCACCACATGTCCACCTAAACATATCAGCTGAGATTTAGATGGCTTTTTTTTTTTTTAAGAGTGAACTCATGAAGACTAGGTCTGCCAAAGTTTCAAGGCAGTATAGTTCAGATTGCTAGATGCTTGTGACAAATAGGAAGCAACAGAGCAAGTTACGTTGTATTAAAATTCTAATAAAGAACCCCATCTATGACACAGTTTCCCTCTTTTTTGTTAAGTTCTTATGTATCCCACATGACAATAGAAGTGCAAAGGCAGCGCAGACAAAACCTTCACTTTGCTTTTTAGAGTTTCTAGCTGCCATTCTCTAGTAAAGTGCAGAAAGGTGCAGGTACCATTTGTCTGTTCAAACACCTATGAGCGATAGGCAATGCTACTCATGCATAGTTTTGACCTCTGTGCTACCAACGTATATCTCCAGACCCTCCTGAAAATGTCAAATTCTCTTTAAATTATACAAAATGTGTAAGGAAATGCAAATACACACAAAATCTAGAATGCATCCAAAGGTGTAGGGATGATCACTGGGTGCAAGGCACAGTCAGCTCCCCCTCACAGATAAAGCCACAGCTGTCTGAACATCCTGCCCTCTGTCTAACCTTTTGTGATCTCAGTAGTCTGCAGTGTCCTGTCTGTGACCTTCATCTCTGAGACCTTTGTCTCTTTCGTCATACACTGTGCAACGGGAAAATGACGTGGTGGAAACAGGTGCCAAAATAACTTTGGACCACCCCACGATCCTGGGACTGGAAGATGTGTAAAGGTCACAGCCCAAAATGTATCTGCCTGGGTTTGCATATTGTGTCAGTAAAAGGAGCCTCTACAGAGCTGGCCGGCAGCTTGCTTGCAGCTCACCTGTGCACAGCTCACCTGCATTATCAACTCTTGCCTCATGTCCTTCACTTCCAAAGGGTAGAGGGGTCAAACAGTTCTGTGAATACCATGCGTCCACATCCCTGATTTTATTTATTTCACGTTTATTTTGCATGCGACTAAAATTAAAACATTTCTCTTTGTTTAGACATCTATGAAAATGTGAAAAAAACAAATAAACAGAACATATCATACTTCTGTCTATTTCTTATGCCCAGAGTTTGAGTGCCACTGCTTACATATCTGAAAGAGGGGAGTATCGGTATCAGACAATCTCATTAATTCATTCAGTTTATATCCCTCATACATTGAAGGAGCTCAAAAACGAGCACAGTCAATGGTTGGTATATTTAGCTCAGTGCATACAGGTAGGGACATAGGATATGAGGGTGGTGTGCCACATGGACAGGGAGAAGCTATGGATATTTGCTCCTGTCAACATCTTGGGCTAGATCAGTGTTGAAGCAATGCTTCTTTCTTATCTTCCTCCTGCATTTCCCCCCATCTTTCACCTCTTTCCTTAAAAACAACAACAAAGAGACAAAGAGATCATCTGATGATACTGATGAAGTGACCCAGCTTAGCTGGGATGTCAGCTATGGTCGTGAACATGCGGATTATGTATAGAATTTAGATGAAATGTGCATAAATTTGTAAGCAGACACAGTCTGTAGTTGAGGCTCAAGTGTCTCATATTACAGATCGTTTACCATGTAAGCACAGGCTGGGAAGGCAGAGTTGCTGGTTATTATAGTTCTTGTAAGAATGAAACATTGCTGTGCATGCAAATATCTTATTTTTAAGTGGTTCTCAAAAATCCCGGAATAGCATATCCTCCAGCCACTTGTTACACCTGGTAGACATCTGCAGCCGGCACGTTTTTAAGTGGTTCGGGCCAGCAGGGATTACCAACACAGCAGCATTACATGCAACGTCTGTCTCACCATTTGATTTTTACATTAACCCGCAAACCCTATGGGATGCCAGTCTAATAAAGTACTACATAGATTCAGAAGATCCATCTCCTCTGGAGAAGATTTAACATCTGGTTCAATTACAGAGAAATATGATGAGCCAAAAAGGCGCATGATTATCAAAGAGACTCACTCACAGATTTTTATTAGATTCCTCAGAGTAACAGAACATGGCCCCTTTGCCTATGACATTGAGTGATGAAGTTTAGTAACAGCTGTGTTTCATTGAGTAATTAATTCGTTTTAATTTCACTCCATGAAGATATATATTTGAAGGCACATCTTCAGCTAAAGAGGATAATGCATCATGGAAATTCAATTTTTTAAAAGCATAAAGGCATTTATGTAAGTTTTCTTGTGAATCTTTTCTTGAATGCAAAAAGAGGCTCAAACTACAAACAGGGTGTTCATATTCACTCACCAATCATGTTTATCATTTTATTAAAAGAAATACTAAGTATGCTTGCACCTTCATTTATGTTGCAATGATCTTCTCTAACAAAGTAAAGTTACACTGGAATCCCATTGCCAGAGCCCACAGACATAGAGACATTTCAAGAAGCAAGCTGAGGACCCAACAACATTTTTAGCTAATGTGATCACTCACTCTTGCATTTACTTTCCAGTTTCCAAATTGTGATTTTTCCATATTATTCCCCTGCCCTGCTACCGAAAATCATCATGGGTTAGGGAGGCGATAAACTTTCAGCACATCAGTACTATCTGTTAAACAATTATACAACCGTTTCATAAAAATGAAAGTTTTAAGGTTTCTTAAAGAACAATCTGTTTCAGCTCCAAATTAATAGACCCATTCCTTACTCTGTATTTAGAAAAATATATATTCTCTCCTCCCTGAGACCTAGCAAGGAAAAATGATTTCCTGTTCAGGTTTTTAAACATTGCTATTCAGTATAATCTCTTCAAATTTTAATATATATTTATAGTAGCTTAGTGAGAGACCCAGGGGTTCCTTAGAAGCCACTTTCCCCTGAAAGACAGTTTGCCCATCATTATAACCTTACTCTGTATTGTGCAGCCCCAGAAGTGGGTCCAGTATATTCTAAGGGGCACCCATTTCAAGTGAAACCCAGCAGACCAAATGCTCCACCTGAAGTGAGTGTGCTCCCTGAAAAATGCTCCAGAAACTTTGCAATGCAAAAATTGTTCCTTGGTGGTAAGCATGTAGACAATCACTGTGGTAGCTTAAGAAACTTACAAAAGGAGTCATGAGCTGTATTGACTATAAGATGAAGTACTCACAGCCAGTTTTCTGAGTTGCAGGTATCCACATACTTGGCAAATAACTTTTGGTAAGCACAGGCTATGAAGCATTTGTTTGCTTCCTCTGAAATTTTCTGTAACATTTATTTATTCTGATTTATTAGTGTTTAGCTTACTGTTCCTTGACCTGGCATTTACATTAGTAGAAATAATTAACTCAACACATTAAAAAAGGGCAGTATTTGATTTATACAATGACATCTAAATGACTCAATGTTATTTAATTTTTGAAGCTCTGCCAACCTGTGGCTCCCGTGATTTATTTTTGTATCATGGACAGCACCTCAATTGCACCCTGTCAACGCAACCATGCTCTTGTTGTTACACTTAAAAACGAGAAAAACAATAATGCAACCTGAAATGATAAACTTGACAGAAGTGGAAGAGTTTATGTACAGACAAAAGACCAGTCTAGCTGAGTACTTCTTCCTAAGATGCAGTGCTAAAGAGATGCAAAAAAGCAGACTTCCACTGTGTGGGCAAGCCTAGAAAAGTGCATTTGTGGGACAGCAAAGATCATTATCAGGAAAGCATGTTTTTTTTCTTAGCAAGGTCATTGCTAATTTATTCACCTTCTTAATAAAGCAACTCCAGCAACTCCTGGAGCCAAGCTGGTGCCAAACATACTGCTCTACTTTCCTTTGGACCACATCAGCAAGGCTGATGTCTGGGCAGCCCAGGGCCTCCATGCACACTGCCCAGGCTTGCACTCTGGGGAGGACACCCCCAGGAGCACACTCCTTGAGGCAGACAGATGCCAGCAAATTACAAAACAGGATACAGTGGTGCCTCGCAAGACGAAATTAATCCGTTCCGCGAGTCTCTTCGTCTAGCGGTTTTTTCGTCTTGCGAAGCAACCCTATTAGCGGCTTAGTGGCTATTAGCGGCTATTAGCGGCTATTAAAGGCTTAAGGGATTAGCGGATTAGCTGCTAAAAGGCTATTAGTGGTTTAGCGGCTTAGAAAAAGGGGGTGGGGAGCAAAAAAAAATCTCAAGATTCGCAAGACATTTTCGTCTTGCGAAGCAAGCCCATAGGGAAATTCGTCCTGTGAAGCGCATCGAAAAACGGAAAACCCTTTCGTCTAGCGGGTTTTCCGTCTTGTGAGGCATTTGTCTTGCGGGGTACCACTGTATTCCTGTTGAAGTGAGAACCAGCAAATGTGCCTGAAACTCACTTCAGAGCAAGACACCCCCACTCACCCACCCCCTCTTTCTATTCAGGGGCCAAAAGAGCCCTCTGGTACGGAAGGATATGAGTCAGAGCATGTCCAGATGACCTGTTTATTGAGCATTTATCCTTACTCATTTGCAGGGGGATTACACAACGCTGGCTCTTTAATTACCAACGTTTATTGTGTCAAAGCAGGTGTTGTCCCACATTTCCAGTGCATTTTGCAGTCACTTTCCTGACTGCCGATCTTGCATGGCAAACACTCAAGTTCAGGCTGGAAAACAGCATAAACTGCAAAAGCTTTCCCTTTCACCACAAGTTTACAAATCAGCAGCTATTGTTTTCCAGCCTGGACTTTATTGTTTGCCATGAAAGATGTGTTGTAATTACTACCATGTCAACACCACTAAACACATTTCAAGGAAGATGAAAACTACTTTCCACCTTTTGAAACAACAGAGTAGTAAATATCACTGGATCCTTGTTACAAATTAACCTGTTAATTAACCTTGTGAAGCAAGATTCTAATTACACACTATTTAGAAAAGTTGACCCACATTTAAAGAAAAAAAGCCTAAATTTAAATACACTATATCTTTTCCCTTCCTTCACTCTCTATACATGTTCAACAACTATTTAATTTATCAATCCGCTAATTTTCCTTTGACTCATATTGTTCGCATTCTTTCCTTTTTTCTGATTATCTAAACCTGTTGCCTCTGTACCACTATTATGTTTAAGTCACTAATACAAAGGAGCACAGTTAGCTCAGTTGGTTAGACTATGGTGCTGAAAATGCCAAGAACACATTGCTGGGGGTTGGACTAGATGACCATCGGAGACCCTTCCAACTCTAAAATTCTATGATTCTAGGAAATGGGTGGATAGGTGAGTTTGCAGAGGCCAAGCTTGGTAACAAATTCAGAGATCCAACATTTAAAATTATAAGGTTCAGATGTGACAGACTTACAGTTTCCTGTTCCAGCCATTTGAATATTATGTCACAAGTGCATTCCCCCTATTTTTTAAGACTTTAACATTTATAGAGCAGGTATAATTCAGTGCTTAAGCTTTACCATCTTACCCAGATTTCCCATTTTAATATCCCATAATGCCTGGTGCCACACTGCATCATCACTGCCAAGGTTTAAGATGTTTTGAGCTTTTAGTTTTCAACCAACTCATCCCATCAGTGCAAGGATTTATGTTTATGCAATGATATATTCTCCCTTATGCATCCCCTAAATCTGTTACAGGGATTTTCCCAACCCTCTGGAGCAGATTTAGGAGGGTATATTCATCAAAAGTTTCCTGTATTTTGCCCCCCCCCCCTCTATATATATATGGCAAAACAATAGAGAATGCACAAAATATATAAATATTTTAGGGTTGTTTTTTTAAAAAAACTTTCTAGACTGGCACAGAAGACTGTTGTCTTAGGAATCTCTTGTGTTCAAGTTTCTGGTGGGTGCATTTGTATAATAGACTCTAGTCACTCATATCAATCATTAAGCAATGCTGCCTAGGTACGATGAGATGGAATTGCTGGCAGCAACATACCTTTGCACTCATTATGCTTGGATTAAAGGCAACCTGCATGCAACTGAAGAGCAGTGCTGTATATTTTGGCTACACTTGGTAGCAACGCACCGAGGGGGATTTGCAAATCTTTCTTCAACCTCTTGAAGAAAGCTTTGTTACTGTGTCAAATTGTATCAAGAAAAATGCTGAGCTTTGGTACCCTTTGATATATATTACGGGGACGGGGGAGGGGGCGGGAATCCACAAATAACTTCAGGCAATGTTTTATATTATCTTTGAAACTGCAGTTGTTCCAGAGGAGTTACTCTATTTTTCAAACGAGAAATTGCAGCAATAGCTATTACGCGATTAACTGAATAACAGCCATCAAAACTAATGTGTTTATGGAGACACATATATTTATATGCATGCGTACATGTATATGTATGAATGTGCTTAGATATATAAGACATGTACTGAGAGCTAGAATATTGTTTCTTGGCTAACTTGCTCTGAGATTTAGTTCCTTAGCACAACTGATCTCAAACTCAAAAGCAGGTACTGAAGTAACCACTTTCTCCACTCCAACCAAACTTTTTGGTTGAGAGGGACCAAGTCGAGTGCAGTTGAGAATTCACATTGGTATTACTGTGCCAGTTGTCTAAGAGTGATAGAAGTTATCAGCAAAATTATACCTCTCTTATACCATCACTCTTGGAACTAGCAGATTAATGCCAGTATATACATTCAACTTAATTTCCCAACCAACAAATCCATTGATATGGGGAAATGATGGGGCCCATCTTAAAAAATGCAGTAGTATGCACAAGGGGCGATCATGCCAAGATCCCAAAATAGCACACATGGACTCTTACTCCCACAAGGATCAAGAAAACCCTGCCATAGCATCACTTGACCAAGTCTCCACTGCCCCACCATTGAGAAGAACCCAACAGCTGCATCAAGGATACTGGCCCTTTAACTAGCAGGCTGATGCAGCTAAATGGGTGGGGCTTCAATCTGGATCCTCCAGGATCAAACTATGACCTCTGGCAGTTGCAACAAGTCAGTAGTAAGGCAACCTGACAGTGGTCATGGAACTCTTGCTCTTGAACTCTGATGAAGAACCCTGGTTCCTGTTCATAGTCTAAACCTCCAGTGGAAAGCATGGGCTTGCTTCTAGCATCTTGTTTGGGCTGCCGTAAGTGTCTCTTCATTCTACAAAATCATGCCCTAGACACTGGAATGTACTACCAGTCACCAATTTATTATGTATATTAACACTGAATTTCACACTATATTGAAATGAAGGTAACAAAACAATTTTATATGTAAAAAATTAAAGCTAATGCCTCTTCTTCAGAAAATAAAAGTATTCAATGATGGCTCTTCTTAAAATCAAATGGTTACTTCTTAAACTGCAAAATCCAACGCTACCTAATACTTAAAATTTATGCATCATTTCCAGTGTCTAAATTCAGTCTGAACATCTTCAGCAGGCTATAATCTCCCTTCTTTAACAGACTTTCATTTAAAGGCCATTGGCTGTTGAATGAAGAACATAAAATAATTGTCAGATTTACACTGTTGTTCTGTCTCATTCCAACTCAGGCTAGAAAATGGTTTCATCCCTCAAAAGCCAGGACATTGTGGCTACAGTCCTATGTACCTACCTGAGAGCTGGCCTATTGAAATCAATGGGACTTATTTTTGAGCAGACACACATGGATTTAACCATGCGTCTTCTTGGAAATAGCTGTAAAGTTCAGCTCTCAGCAATAATAAGGGGGCATTTGACATTCTATGCAAAACACCAAATTTCCCCATCTCTGCTTACTGCATTGAGGAGCTTTTGAATATGATATCCCTTATTAATAATCTGACCCAGCTCAATATTTTTTAAAAGTCTTGGTGGAGCTTTCTTTTGGGACTTGTTCAGGCTACTCACCACCCTATTTGCAGGTGGGGTTTTTTTGGTCTGGTGGAGGAGATTCTGACTATTCAGGGAGGGAGTTGAAATGGGTTTTGAATAGTCAGGTTGGCTAGTGTTTTTCCAAAAGCCCTCTAGCAAGATGAGGGATGTTTTTTGTCTGCCTGTTGTTTTCTCCACAACAGTTTTTTTAAAGTGCTTTTGAAAATAAATGACTACATCTGGTGCCACAGTAAGCACCGCTTATTCTGTCTAAAGAATCCACAACACCCCCAAAATACTCCCATCAAATTTGGGTGAAACAGCAATTTAAAGGCAAGTTGTCAGTCCTACAGCTTCTTTACACAGCAGTAGCCAGGATTTGACCACTGGCCAGTTCCTGCTGAATGTCAAAGACAGGAGTATCTATGTGACATTCATGTATCCCCCGCTGGATCAAGAACTGCAGGTCCTAACTAGTGCTACAGACACCATTCCAATGCCTGGATCAGTACCCTGTGCTTTGAAAGTAGTTCCTGACTGCAAGCTTGACTGCCTAGATCACCTGTTTGAAGATGCTGGAAGATACAGGCATCAGTCTGCAGGCAGCTCACAACTGTACTGACTTATCTCTGGATCTCAGCCAGTGGTTTTGTGCCAGACCTGTCAGCCCCCCTATCTGATATAAAAGTAATTTTGGAAACGATGCAAAGATAAAACGATTAGATATTCGCTCCCAACATCATAACTCCCTTTCAATTTCCATTGAAGTGTATACTGGTATTTTCAAACTGATAAAACTAATAAGAACATACCTCACTAAACAGAGGACTAAATTAAATATAATTATATAAGAACAGATTAAATGGCACACAAAATGGGGATGGAAATAGCTCTGATTGATACTCTTGTGTTTTCATTTATATTTCATCTCATTAGCTTTCCCTGGGAGCTGAAATGTAGCTCTCAAGGAAAAGTCTAAGTTACAGCAATTTGGAGTGGGGAATCTCAGGACTGGGGAGCCAAATGTGGCCTTCTATGATCCAGCCATTGGGACTCTCTCTAGGCTGCACACACACTCCAACATTTCTCTGCATCCTCAACTGTTTCTGCCTGGCTGGAATATGTCATTTAATTGTCTTTTGTTGCCTGTATGAAAAATGGAGAGGTTGTATGAAAGTGAGTATAGAAACCTCTGAAGGTCAATTACTGTACAAAGGAAAGAACCACACTCATTGTTCTACACACTTTGTCTCTGTCCTACTTGCCACTGGCTGATGGACCATGTAAGGCTGCCCAGGAGGAAACGTGGCCCTTGGGTTCCCCACCCATGCTGTAACTAATAAAGTTTTAAAGCTTGTGACCTCCAGCGCCTGGTTGTCTTTTCTCCCATCTATTACAAACACCTGACTGAAGAGTTTAGATTGCTTTCAGTTATGATCGGTGCAATAGGAACAGTGATTGCCCCAAGCAGTGCAGTAATAAGAAGGTTTTTAGCTAAAACTGATAACTTTGCAAAATTCACAATATAACTCCCCTTTTTGCCTCCAGAAAAAGATGCAAAATAAAATGCACCTGTCTTCTTTCTCAGAGTGGCAAATTGGGTGGTAATCTATGGCCTCTTCATTTGTAAGCTACTAAAGTCCTGATTAGCCATTCACGTTGAATTAAATGTTTGTAGAAGATGAGATTATTCAGGGTTCACAATCATGTGGATAAAGCCCACTGCATGTGCAGCTTAAAGAATATAAGAGCAGTGCTGAATGAGACCAATGGTTCATCTAGTCCAGCATTCTATTCTCAGAGTGGCCAACCAGATGCCTCTGGAAAGACCACAAGCAGGACCTAAGCAGAGCACCTGCCCCTATTGTGCACCCCAGACATATACAACAGCATCATGGTGTCAGCAGTTTTCTTTCCAATCCTTTCCTAGTGACCCCTAGCATGGAATTTACTTTGCCAACAGCTGCCGCACAGTGGGTCAATGTCTTCATCAACTACAACCTCAAGGTCAGTCATCACCAGTTCAGACCCCATGAGCGTATATGTCAGATTAAGAGTTGTTTTTATTTTTTTGCCGCAATACACTTTACACTTGTTTACATTGAGTTGCATTTGCCATTTTACATGGGGACTCTGTTCAAGCAGTGTGTGATGATGTGCAGGTGGAGGAAGAGATACAGCACCTCTTTCCCATACATATTAATTAAACACACTTGTTAATTACTGCACTAGGATAAAAGGACTCTTCAAAAGGCTCTCAGAGGCATCTAAGTGGGATTCTGTTGAGGACTGATTTCTTAAATATTCATAGTACTGAGAACATCTGACCCAGTTCATGATCCAGGGCACATGCAATAACTCCCACCACTGCCTTCTGTCTCCCCCAAACTACAGACCCCTAGATTTCTTAACAATTATATGCTGCATGCTACCTGGTCTTTGTTTGTTTTTAAGTGTTTGCTAGGTTAGTTTCAAGAGGTGTTAATGGTGAAACTGTTATCTGATGTCCATCCATATTCTTATGTTACAGTGAATGTCTGTGATTCTGGTCTGTATCTGTGAATACTATTGAACTTTGCATCTTGAAATGCAAGGTGTCAAGAAAGCCTTGTATTGCCTGTATCTGCCACAGAGAAAAACTGCTTTCTGGAGATCTGCTGCATAATAGATGTTTTCCAAATGCTGTCTTTTTACTCGGGAACCACTTAAAAGTGCTGAAGTTTAATATTATTAGCCTCTTTCCCCCTAAATTCATCAAGCTGAACTTTTTAAAATGTATTGGTTCTGGGGAACATGAAGATTAAACTGTCATAACTCAGAAAGCATAGGGTTTTTTTCATTAGGAGATATTAAACATTAATGAGGGCTCAGGTTTAAAAGATATTAAAATAAAGCATCAGGCTGATGTGAGTTAGCACATGCTGGAGGGAGAGAGTGCATGAGAGAAGCTAATAAAACGCGCAGCCACAGAATTGCCATAAAGCCGAAGCACAGAAAAGGGTAAGGCGGCAATACAACTGTGATTAAAGTAGTAGATGATAGATCAAAAGCACCTTCCCACAAGCGGTTCAAATGTGAAATAAAGAGAAGTAATATAATGAAAATGTATGTGCCATTTCAGGGCAGTGGGGAATGTCACGAGCACTACTTTTTCAAAATACATTTGGGATCAGGTTTATATACATGGCCATTCTAAACCACTTTTTAAATCTGTTTGCCACTTGACGTGTGTATTTAGGACGAAGAATCAAATGAGGAAAAGTTTGCAGGTGCAATATTCTACTGCAATTTCTCTCTTTCCTTGCATTCACATGAACATCTTGCAGTTGAGCCCTTGTAAGTTGAGCCCCTGTCCCTATGTATGGCTTTGCCACAGATGCTGCTTCTGCCTTGTTGTTGTTTGATGCCACAACAGTAATACCCAAATCTAGCTACTACATGTGTTGAGCGGATCATGAGGGATGCACTCACATGCATGCAGACTCCAACTGTGTTGGCTGGCCTGCTGCTCGCTTACTCCCTAGCCTTTAATGAAATCCAAAAGGCCCATCCTATGATTGATCCAAATTCTAGCAAATTTGTGTCCTCTCTACAACCCTCTAAACCAGTAGTTCAGGGGACCATCACACATAGGAAGGGAGAAGCCTCCTCTTGCCCACCTCCAGTTTCAGCACTGATTAAATGAAAGGATAGATAAAATCATGTGAGTGCAGGTAGGGAACACCAGTTTTAGACAACCCCCTAGCCTTTTTCAAGTGTTACAATTACGCTAGTAAACATGTGAGGGTCAATAGGGAGAACACTAGCTCTGTCCAAATAATCCTCCCCACTGATTTACAACTCCCAAAAGTCAAAGGTCTAATGTCGAGGGTACTTTAGTACTCAGGGAAGGGGCTCCTGGAAAATCAGGGTTCTAAAAGATTTGGGAACTTCTGCAGTTGCAGGAAGCACCTTGTGTCTGATCTTTGACTTCTACAAAGCGACTGAGGGCAAGGAAAGCTAGTGGCCTCATCCCCACTGCCATCTCTCACATAGAGTCATAGAATTCTCAATTATACATAAAATCATAGAATTTTAGAGTTAGAAGGCACCATGAGGATCATCTAGCCTAAACCCCCTGTAATACAGGAATCTTTTGCCCAGCATGGGGCTCGAAACCACAACTCTGAGATTAAGAGCCTCATACTTTACCGACTGAGCTATCAGTCATAATCATGTTTACTTTAACCTAAGTGCAATGCCTGAAGAGGGCTCATGTGTGGAAGGACCCTTGAATAACCGTCTGGAGAACATGTGTCAACTTTTATTTCTTTCGGGGAGAGTTTTGTTGCTGTTGTTTTCAGTACAGTACAAATTCCAGATCAGGGGGATTTTTCTGCATGTGTAGGCTAGGTCTTCAATAGCTCAGTCTCCAATCAGGTACCTGGTTTGGTGCCTCAAAAGAAACCTTAACTGTTGTCTGAGTTCCCCAAACCAGTGTTACTGTACCTACTTATAATAGATATATTATTTATTTTTCATTGTTAAGTAATTCATTCTATTTATCAGTCCCTCCAATAACAGTTATCCTCTGGAAGACATAAATGCATGACTAAAACAGCTGAAAACTGCAACATCTACATGAACTTCAGAGTGGTGCATCTATCATTTTAATGTGGTGAGCATTTTTATTTTCTTTACTCTCCAGCATGCAAGATATGAGATCTGCAGAAGTTTTATGGCACTGAAGGGCACAACTAGCCTCTTACTACATACTTACTATTCATTCAGTCAGGGATAATTGTAAGTAGTGCTCTCCAGGCAACAATAGTATTTAAGAATCCACTTGCGACTTTGCCATGTCAAAAAATGAATGTAGCATTCTGGGTTTCGTATGTTCATGACAGCAAGCTGGTGCTGCATTGCCTGTGCAAACAAGTTGTGCAAAGAAGGATGCAATAATGATGCTGGTATCTGCTTCTAAAATGACTGCAATGTTGTATTGTCCCACATTAAAATGTTTAGCTTGTCCCAATGACAGTGATTCCACAGCTTAACCTACCACTCTTTGTCATTCACAGAATCCTCAAGATATGGTGAAAGGTGAGATGCGCATAGTTGGAAGCTAATTAACAGTGAACATTCAGTTAATATAAGAGGATAAAGGTTGTATTTATCTTATCTACATCTATTAATTGCTTTTTCTTTTTTTCATTGTCCTTTTCTGTGTGCCTCTGGTAGGCAACTTGCCCTAATTTTTGACCATCCACTGAATGTTACATACAAATTGAAATTACCACAGCACCAAATTTTAGACTTCTTATTTTTGCTAAGTTGATTATAAATTATCACTAGAACTGCCTGCTTGATTTGATTCTGCTGCTCAAAAAACAAAAGTGGAACTCCTCTCCCTTCTGGGTCAGAATCAAGTTTTTATGATAGCTTTGGACTGAACTCTGAGAGGGATGGGTAATAAGGCATTACTTCTGTGGAATCGGCTGCAGAAGGAGTGGCTTACTGCAATCCATGGTCCTGTACTACCTAGAGGTCTTAGTTCTGGTTGCATTCTTTATGGCAACCTTCACCAACCTGGTACCTGCTTTGGACTGCATCTGGCTAGAACTGATGGGAGTTTAGTTCAAAATACCTGGAAGGTGCTGGGCTGTCAAAGATTGCTTTGTGGCATAGACTGGTCTTTCCCTGCCAGAAAGGAAAAGTATTTGCACTGTGATGTAATACGGAATAAAATTAATAAAGCGGGGGGGGGGGAACGACAACAAAAAGCCAGAGGTGGCTAAATGTTGGGTTTTTTCCATGGCTTTAAAAGCATTCCTCACAGCATTTTCTATATTGATCATATGACCAAAGGTGCATAGAATCACACAATCAGTGTGGGAAATGCTGTTGACATGGAACCCTTTGGAAGAGAAGCCCTACCATGCAAGTGGAAACAAGGCTTTTCTAGAAGAGGCCTTCACTGCTCACACCCAAAGCCATAGCTAGTGCTAAATGAATTTATCCAGGAGCAGTATTCCAAAGGTGGGCTGCTATAACTGAGAAGACCCTGGTGGTCTCTTGTCAGCACCTCTGAAGTTGGGGGTGCTTGGAGGGGAACCATACATTCACTGTATAGTTGACATTATGATCTATAATGATCATAAATATATTTTATGGCATGATGGAAGCCTTCATCTATTGTTAATATCTCTTTTATGGAAGATTATTACTGCCAGTGCTCTACTGAAATTCAGTCCATCCTTTCAAATGACTGTAGTTTCATTCAATCCTGCAGCAACTAACTATAATGTAGATGTAGCACATCAAGACATCCACTTATGGGATGGTACCATTAAGCTGAAAGATAATGGGGCTAGATTTATTAGTAAGCTTTTGCAGCTGGTGCAAAGGAGCAAAAGGAACAAAATGGATTCCTGCTGAGGAAACCTGATTAATTGTAAAATGAAAACATAAAAATGTTCTATCAAATATCTTTTTATCAATGGGTAAAAACAGAAGATCGATTGTCAACCAATGATTTATCTAAACTGAGCATTAAGATCCAGTCCTCAAAATACTGAAATCAGTTAAATAGAATAATAATGAGAGTTCTATTATTTCAGGTAAAGATGATGCCCCCCCCCTGCACTTCTGCCACTGGAGGAGCAGAAACATTTCTTGATTCAATGTAGATAAGAAGTAAATAGGATGGACACAACTGCATCTTCTCTTTAACCAGCTAGAGTTCCCCATAATTGAACTTTGGTTAGTTAATCTTGATAAACTAGGGTTTTTTTGTTTGTTTTTTGTTTAATAATCCAGGATTATAAACCATGGTTTGATCCTGGAATGTTTGAACAAAACATCACAGTTTTAACTTGAAATTTTGTTTTCAAGTGATATTGGCTGCTCACCTGAAACTCTTGTGGAGAGGCGATTTGTAGGCACAATGTGGTGTGGACCACCTGGGGCCGATTCAGTGGCATGGCTGTCAGGGAACATGCATGTCTTCCCCTGTGGCTGTGTGGTAAAACAGCAACACCAGATTCAGGTCTGGCCAATTTTTATTCCAAAAAGAAGTCAGCTTTTGTGGATCCTATTATTTCATGCTGTGCAATTTTGATGCCTTATGGTGCTCCTTTCGAAGAAAATAGCAGCTTGGAGGGGCATTTTCTTTTGGAAAATAGTACAGGGGGGAAAGAGCTAAATGTCAACCCCCTATTTCAAAAATGCATTTTGGAAGGGGGAACCTCTTGCGGTTGTTGTTGCTGTTGCTGTCATAAGCGTCTAAAAGAATAGAAACATAAATGAATCTACATATTTTTCATCTTGTTTAGTTTGGTTCTTGGAATTGTGTATATGTGAGTATTGTGACTGGCCCCTCAGTTCCAAATTTCAATAAGCTAAGGGGTCCCTGGAATTTGAATTTTTTTATATTCCTCCACTCTAGAGGCATGCGTTCAATGCATTTTTAAAATGCATGCAAGAAATAATTGCCAAGGGGTGTCAGTATTCAGAATGAGGACTTTTGCAATTTATAGGCCAGTGAATAAGCCAACGTACTCCAGAGTATTATACGTAAGGGCCCATCTGTTCTTGTTATTTGTAAAACATTTCCTCTAGAGATCTAAAGCCTGAGGTGAATGGAATTTGGCCAACAGATGGAGGTCAATTTCCTGTGATTGTCAGATTTCTCTTGGAGTACCTGAGTTAGCTAGGAATGGCCTAGAGCATTTTTTCAATCTGTTTCTGATGAAACTTCATTGTTCATCCAGGTCTGGACTCGACATGAATCATTTACAAGGGAAAACATCATACAGCAAGGCCATAATGTGCTCAATTAAATTAATGTACCTGAGAACAAATGCTATAAGCATTAGCCTGCCGCCGTAGAAAGGAATACTATTATGTGTGCTACTTGCTAAAACACGTACATACTGGAACATATGAGGAATATTATTTGCTTCAGCAATGACAAGTGAGACTACTTTTTTTGTATGCAATACATGGAGGGAAATAATTAAAGGCAGTAACATCGACTGAGTGTAATCATAATTTAAATGATAGATTTTTACCTGAGAGTCAGATACTAAACAAAAGCAGTGTCTATATGATATTGATATTACAATCTAACATAGTGCAGTGGACGCAAATAATAAAGCCACATCCAACTTGATAAAGGAGGGAGCATGAATATTTGTCAGCATTTTTTTTTTTATTCTCAGCATGGCATGTTGACAGCCCCGTAGTGTGAAAATATTCTCTGGACACAGGTCTATAGACACAGTTTACATATAAGATTAGAAAGCTAGTGTAGTGCTGACAGTCGCTACTCAGCTAGAAACTTCCCTAGATGGCTTCATAACAGGGATGGGGAAGCTTGGCCTTCAAGCTCCCATCATACCTGAGCAGTGGCCATGCTGGCTGCAGATTATGATCAACATCTGGAGAGCCACATCTTCCGCATCCCTACTTTATCAGCAAGAAACACACATATAGGATATACTGACCCCAGCCTCCAAAACTGAACTTGAATGCTGAGTTGGGTGAGGACAAAAAGTGATACCAAGTACTCTTAAATAGTAGGAAAAAATAAAATGTGACTTTAATCCCAGATAAGAATGTTAAAATGTATTAAGGATATAAATTTTTAATACTAGCTCATGCACTATCAAGATTACCACTCGTGCATATATATTTCATGGTTATGAGTCATGAGTATTTATCTTTATTATATCAAGGTTTACAGCTTTGTAAGGAATCCATATTTTGCATTCTTTTTATCACAGATTAGCTCGCTGCACTAGATAGACTAGCCACACAGCTAAATTTTCTGTGACATGTTGTATGTTGTAAATCTTCTGACAACCGAAAAAGGCCCACAGGGTTAAAGTGCATTTGGTCTTGGGCATAATTCATTCATTAATTGTCACATTAGTTTGTTGATCATGCATTGACCTAGAAAGATGAGTCCATTTACAACTGCATTTCTGTCATTTTATGTATGCCCTTCATACAACATTAATCAAACATAAAAATGTTCAAATGGATTTTTTTCCATATTACGTGGAATCATTTTTGTCCTTATCCAGCTCAAGTTTGAGTTCCCAGCTTTACGATGCAAATCGTTCTTTCAACTTAGCCTTCCTTAAGGAAGGATGGTGGGGGTGGGGTTGGGGCTGCTGGTTGGACAGAGACTGTTCATTTTTGTTGTTCAGCTGCAGTGTTTGTCTAGGGGAAAGCAAGGTCAGCAAAGAGTTCTTTCCACGTGCAACAATAAAGAAATTCCAACAAGCCCTGCATCAGAGTCTTCCACTTCACATCATGGTCTGAAGCCACAGTAAGAACAGTTTCTATACATCCAGAGTCAGCTAGACAAAGTGGAGATGAGCTTAGTAGGGCCAAACTAGATGTGACAAAGCACAATTGGAACCTCTCTCTTTCCTTTTTAATAATTAGAAACCTTTTGTTGCTATTTTGAAGATAAGCAAAGCAATGACCTAGGAGAGAAGGTTTAACCTTTTCCCCCAATGCCTGTTTCTCCGCAGAAATACTTCCCCAAAACTGCTATTAGCTCTGTGAGAGGAAAAGTCAGAGACAGCAAACTGAATATCTGCTTAGGATAGAGGGTCACATGAGGATAGTGTATGAGAGAAACTAACTTTTAGAGCACTGTTTTCATGATCTCCAATTGGGCATCCAAATCACTGATCACCACAATAATGTGAAATTTGGCCCTTAGATGTAAAATAATAGGGCAGTCATTGACTTTTATCATATAGGAACTTGCAAGGTCCTGGGATTGATGTGGGGGAGTAGGATCTTGTGAACCACCCTGAGATATTCAGATGAACGACAGTATATAAATTTAATAAATTATAATAAAAGGATTATGATGATGGCGCATTTTAGTTTACTTGGTTGAAACAAGAGCATTTAAAGTGTCAGGAGAAGTGATAATTACAGAAAAGGAGAAAAGAAGCACATATATTAAAACTACTTTGGAGCCTATAAAACACTGGAAAATTTGTAATGCTAAACTAGATCCAGGCATCTCCAACTGTTCTAATTATAAAGAATATTCTGGGTCAATAAATTACAACAATTAAAAGTCAATTTGGAGAAGAAAAGATCAAAAACTTTTTTGCAACAGCATGAGCCCAATTTCAAGGAGAAAATTCGTGTGCATACCTGACCAATTAATACATTTTAATGTTATTGCTTAAAAAAAGTTTATCCATTTCCTCATTTTCTCTGATGCTTGCCTCATCACCATTCCACCCTCCTGACAATTTACATTTTTAAACCTATTCCATTATCACTCATGTCCCCTGCTGTGGCATAATTAAAAACTGCACACTTCATAGAGTCCACTGCATGAAAGAAAAAAAAAGAAAAGACAAGAGGAAAAAGTTTGTCAGCTGATTACTAAAGGCAGCAAATAGTATATCTTGTCCGAGTATAGGAAGACACTGATTTTAGTGATGTCCAAAGCTTCAGATTAGCGTGGAAAGGAACTATTTATATACCCCTGTTGTGTGTGTTTTTTTGGGGGGGCAGTCTGGATGATGCCCTGAGTCTCTTCCAATTCTCAGGGTCCAGTACCCAGTGACGGTAAGACTCTGACAGAGCAGGTTGTTGAACTAGTCAAATGAGTTTCTTTGTAAGACAATGACCTTGAGCTGGCCATCTAAGAGTCCTCATCAGCATCCCAAAAGAATAACCCAGGCTGCAAATCTCCAGCTAAATGATGCTGCCCTCCAGCCAAATGGTTGAGCCTTCCCTGCACCTAACTTGTAGGTGTTAGAACAATAGTGTGTGGGAGTGTGTGTGTTAGAGAGAGAGAGAGAGAGAGAAAGGAAGCGAAGGAAGCAGCAGACTGGAAGCTGGAGAGACAGACATGCTTGCTTTGTATTGAATCCAAGGTTATGACAATGGAGAAAGAAGATCTTCCTTAATGCTGTCAGCCCCTCCATCTTATGCTCAGGTTGTATATATGTACATAAAATAATATATCATGGTCTCCACGGTCTCCACTGACCATCCCAAGAAAACGGAACCCTGGGTAAGTGCCAGGAATCCCTGGAATGTCATTGCCCAGAGATTGAGGTGCTGTGTTCAGATAGTCACAATATACTTATGAGTCACTATAATTGATTCCTATAGGCACAAAATGGACATATGTGAAGAGCTGAAATGGACAGTCTGCTCCATGCGTTACCACCATCAGAGGTGAGACAGACGGCTACCAAAGAGTAGAGGAGGAAGAAAAGACATCTGGTATGGAATTATGCTGCTCTGTCTATCCCAATGGAGGTTGGTCCATTGGCGAAAACCCTGCCAACCTCAGTCTAGCATCAGCCAACTCCTCCACTCAACTCCTGGCATGCCTTCTTATCTACAAGATATTCAGGGGCTGGCACTCCCTGCCAGGCTTGTCCTTAGTGTTGCCCTTGTAGATCTTAGCAGGGAAGAGGATGAGGACAAAACTAAAATTACTTGGCTCCACCTACTGTTAATCTTCATGCCTTCTGTCCTTCCAGTCCCAGTGGGCACCAAGCACCACTGGGCCCTACCAAAGAGAGTTCCTTCTCTTGCGAGGCCTCCTAGTTGCAAAACACTGCCCCAAGAGGTTTGCCTTGTCATTTCCGTACCAGGCAAAGGCCTTTTAAAAACCCAGAGTTTAAAAAATGCTGTTTTAATCTTGGCAACTGTCTTATGTTACGGTTAAATGTTGTGGTGTTTAGCTCATTTTATTGCTTTGTGAATACATATTTTAATTGCTTTATTATTTTTGTGTACTGCAACCTTGGGAAGATGGTTAACAGGCAGTATAAAAAGCATCTATTATGAATAGTTAAAGAAGTGGACATTTGGGAAAGCTTTCTATCTGCCAGTATTTAT
Source organism: Podarcis tiliguerta (assembly GCF_965153285.1). NCBI lineage: Eukaryota > Metazoa > Chordata > Lepidosauria > Squamata > Lacertidae > Podarcis > Podarcis tiliguerta. The sequence continues at coordinate 44,981,168 of NC_139542.1, read as the reverse complement.
AATGACAAAGGGCTGTTGTATAAATCATGTGCTTTAGGCTAGAGGGAGGTGAGGAGATACTAACTAATGGCAGTTTTAAAAAAGTATGAAGAATAGGTGTGACTTGAAAGCTGCTGCATTAGAAAGGTAAATACTTGCTGATTTGCAGAGAAGGCATTACTCTCTTGCTAAAAATCTATATAAACAAAATTCCAGAATGTTATAAATCGCAGGCAAACTACCTTCATGAACTACTACACACAGTAGTAAGTACTTTGTTGCCACAGGTTACGGAGACCTTCATTTATAACTGGCAATCTAAGGTCTATTGAGTATGGCCATCTGCTAGAAAGGTTGCTCTTTGGCAACAAAAGAACAAAGACACAGCAGAGTTGCACACAGTTATCCATGTGTGCAGGATAACAAAATCACAACATACAATTCCTCTCCAGTTTCATTGCACATATTTACTAAAGATGCCAGTTTATAGGAAAAGTGGTGGAACTAATCAGTTTTCTTATCGGGAAACACTTATTTACCATTTAAGTGTATGTATTCAATCTCTCCAGGGACTGCTTTTTATTATGGTTGCATCAAATGTTTGCACATGGGCATTGTTTCAAAAGAGAAGTCTTCACAAACCCACACCCCTGCTCATTGTTGTCCACACAAACACACACACACACACACACACAGAGAGAGAGAGAGAGAGAGAGAGAGAGAGAGAGAGAGAGAGAGAGGATACCCATGTCTGTCCACTGCTCCAATCAGCAGCTGCTTTGGTGCAACCCTACCACAGTCCAGCTGCATAAAATCATAGAATTGTATGGCTGGGAGGGATCCAACCCTACAATGGAGGAATCTCAGCTAAAGAATCCCTGACAGATGTCCCTCCAACCTCTGTTTAAAAACCTCCAATGAAGGAGAGTCCACCGCCTCCCAAGGTAATTGAGCAGATCTTACTGTCAGAAAATTCTTCCTCATGTTTAGTCGGAATCTCCTTTTTCGTAATTTGAATCCACTTGTTTTGGTCCTACCCTCTGGAGAAGCAGAAAATAAGCTTGCTTCATCTTCCATGTGACAACCCTTCAGATATCTGAAGATATATATTTCTCCTAGGAATAGTGATCCCATGTCATAAGAATGAGGACGTCGTAACATCACCTAGCCAATCAAATGTGGTTCCATGGCAACCTCACAAAGCTAATTCAGTTTGAGGGCAGTGCTTTCTGCATTATGCAGCGTGGCCTTATTTTGAAATGGCAGCGTGAGGAGAAGGAGGATCACATCCCAATTTCCTGCTATGCTGCAAATATGTTTACCCCTCCCTCATTTAAGTCCCCTGAGAGAGTGCAATTCAGAGAGGTAGAATATTGATGAAAGTGCTGTCCCCCTTTTTGCTCAACTCTACATTTTATCTCCAAACTTAGCTAACATTTATACAATATTATACTATTGCTATTAATTAAGGGGCACATTTCGCATTTAGGTGCGTTGCAAGGTCTAGTTTCTAGTTCCAAATCAAATGAAGATGAAGTCATTTAAAGTCAGGGCATAGTCTATATACAAGCATACGTGTCCTGTCAATTGCATTCCTGAGAGTAAGATTATCCTCGATAACTGGTTGTATGATTTGGTGTAAAATATTTAACTGGGAACTGTAAGTCATTACATTAGGCATGATTACTCCGACAAAGCAGTCAGCATAATAAAGAAGGCAGAGCATTTCTGTTACCAGTCCAGCTGTTGAAATCCAATTACAGTAAGATCACGTCTTGCGCATTCGGGGTGGGGGTATATAAAGCCAAAATCACATGTAGTTAAAACAACCCCCTGAAATGTTCTCCTTGCAAGCAATGTTACCTTCCAGAGGCAAGAGGCAAGTCATGAGTAAATTATCGTGAAGGTATCCAGAGCCTGCAAGGGTTTCCCACAGACCAGTAAGCAAGACTTAAAAGCTCTTTTTGCACAAAGTTTTCCCAGCGTAGAAAGGACTTTAAAGCTCCCAACCTTATGTGCATTTAATTTGCGCACTATTAGCCAACCAGCCACTAAGTGCATACAGCTGTGATCGTGCAATATACATGTGTTCAAGTTGCAATCCTACTGTAATCACTTTCTTAGGACTGTTACTTTAGACTTAAGGAAAGCCTGCCTTACTTTATCTAGCTGTTTACCAGGATCATGTGGATCTGTGCAAACACAGTTGAAGTGCATGGTTTGGCTTCACACAATGGATCTCTTTATGCATCAGGATGGTAGCTACTGGCATGGAGGTATCAGTCATGTATTGTTGTAAACAAAATCTTTCCCTTTTTCCCTTATGGGGTATCCAAGAGCCTGTATAGAGTGGGTTCTCTATCGGTAGGAAAAAATAACAGAGGCCAACAAGAGAATATTGAGAAGCAAAACAGCTAGTAAGCCTGATCTTTATTGATCTGTTGCAACAGGGTGCTCCCCTAACATGCAGGAGGACGGAGGAGGACCCAGAACAAAGGTGTGCCCGCCCTTATATAGACATTTTAAATTCCCTGCCCTGGAGCTCAAGACCACCTCCCACAAACATCATACCCACATCACAGAAAAGGTGGTCTACAACAGAAATTTGAATGTTGTTGTTTTTCCTGTCTGCCAGGTTATCTGATAATGCCTTATCTGATTGCCTTTCCTGGTAGTCTGTCACTCTTTGAAATGGTGATTACTAAATTCCTGTAACAAGGAAGCTTTTTTTCACCTCCTCCCTCCTTGCAGAGAAACATTTGGTCAGCTTGGGAGTCAAAATGGTTTCAGGACTGTCTTTCTGTGCTGCTTCAGACATGTGGTTTATATATTTATGTATATGTTTGCTTGGTACATTTATGAACATTTATTATATATCTAAGACCTTAAAGTTCTAACCACAGTATCAGTCAGTCAACTTCCTATATGGGGCTTTAAGGGAAACTGTATGAAAGGCTGGGATTGCAAAGAATAGTGCTTAAACTAAACAGTGGCAGGAGGTAATCAGCTTCCTTATACTTTTTGTGGAAACCTTACCTTTTATTTTTCAGAAAGCTGTAGAGGAGCTCTGATCAGGCCAAGATTGAGGACTGCCAGACGGTGAAATTTGCAGATTTCATTAGGGGCTCCCTAACTCCCCACAATAAACTGAGCACTAACAAAGAACACACAAATAGCCTTCATTATAGCAATTTGGAAAGTGACAGATATGGTTGAGCAGCTGGAGACTAAACCAAATTAGTGTCTGACATACAACTACACTTTGGAAATGAACAGGGGTTCATTTGCTATTACTATACTTAAAGTCCATTTCAAAATATCTAATTTATTTTTCAAATAAGCTGGAATGTAGGTTCACATTAGCATTGCCTGAGTAGCTAGGGATATATGGTAGTACTGTATTTAAGCTGTGGTTGCTTATAGAAATCAGATACTGGGAACTATGATTTGAAGCTTTTTTCCATACCTTTTGGCTTGCCTCCTGACTTTTCTGCACGCATGAAGTGTGAAAGCTGGTAGTTACATGAACAAAAGTAATCATAAGCAAACACATAATGATAATACCTATAATAATTCTCCCTTTTATGCTATCATTTCTATTAACATTGTCCCTATTTGGTGCCTCTAATGAAAACAGTAGGGACGCAGGTGGTGGTGTGGGTTAAACCACAGAGCCTAGGACTTGCCAATCAGAAGGTCGGCGGTTCAAATCCCCGTGACGGGGTGAGCTCCCGTTGCTCCGTCCCTGCTCCTGCCAACCTAGCAGTTCGAAAGCACGTCAAAGTGCAAGTAGATAAATAGGTACCACTCCAGCGGGAAGGTAAACGGCATTTCCGTGCGCTGCTCTGGTTCGCCAGAAGCGGCTTAGTCATGCTGGCCACATGACCCGGAAGCTGTATGCCGGCTCCCTCAGCCAATAAAGCGAGATGAGCGCCGCAATCCCAGAGTTGGCCACGACTGGACCTAATGGTCAGGGGTCCCTTTACCTTTACTAATGAAAACAGTGTTGCCCATATTAGAATGTGCTATTCCATCAGCAAGTGGTGAATCATCATGTTAACTTCTACGTAATCTCTGAAAGGGCTGAGTGACAACCATGATTGGGTGGGGTGGGTGGGAGAGGAAAACCCTAGTATTTTCAAAATGATCCCCAGGAAAACCTTTTGGAGGGTATGGGGGGGGGGAGAGAGAGTGCATTGAGGAAGGAATAGAAGCTGTTCCCTCTTTTCCTTTCCCATGCCCTGCTAGTTCTGTCATAACAATTCAACAGCATAATCCTTCTTTCAGCAACAACACACCTATGAAATATACAAGGGAAACGAAAATATAGATTTGCAGACAGCTGCAAATTATAGGTCCGCGCTGCTATGAAAGCATGCTGCTCAATCTACACACCGTGAAAAGTGACATTAATGATTTGTGTAATCACCAGAGACTAGAATTAAATAGCCCTGTTAAAGGTGTTCTAGGGTTTAGAACCCACAGTGTGCTTTCAGTATTAAGACTTTTATGAAAGTGTGCCATGGATCCAAAACACTGAACTTGTGACTACTGCTGACATTTTACTTTAAAACAAACTATTTTAAAGAGCTGGGTTAAATTATATATATGCAGAAGTCAAAAGCATCACATAGTTTGACGGACAAGACTGGAAAAAGTTATAGATGATAGATAGATGATAGTTAGATAGTGATAGATAGATGATAGATAGATAGATAGATAGATAGATAGATAGATAGATAGATAGATAGATGATAAGTACTGTGGACCAGCAGATGGCATACATGTTTTATTTCTAAAGTAAAGAATAGGAAGTTCAACCTTACACAACATATTTTTGAAAGCTTTGAACCTATGCGCTATGCTGCCGAGCCTACAGAATCAGGCTTACAACACAATAGTTTGTTGTTTACGTTGCATTCCAAAAGCTAAAAAGAGTGTGACTGGACCAAAGCTTGTATTTTTAATTTTTTTAAAAAACCAGCCTTAGCATAAATTCTGTCCTCATTATGCTGGAGACAGTGCTGTGCAAAGGATAAGCATTCTAGCCAGGCTAGAAGGGTATTTTAAGACAGAAAGGAAATCAATGATCATTGCATCATATTGATTCAAGAATTACTTAGCAGTATTTGGAAGCAAGTAATTTATTCTTTCACACCTACCTAGTTAAACTGCTATGGTGGGGCTGTTCTGACTGACTGATTCACCCCAGAGCCCAGCGCTAATCTTAGGGGAATTATCCTTTTGTATTCAGGCTTGTGTATAGGAGAAGGGTTTTGTTTTGTTTATTGCCTCTGTAGTTTTCTGAAGTGAAATATCTGTCAGCTTACACTGGGGTTATACTGCTACAATGCACATTTACCTGGGAGCCAGTCTGATTAAATTCACTGAGGCTTACTTCTGAGTAGAAATGCACAGGTTGAAATGCTTAACTTTAGTAACAATTCACATGTTATTAAGTGCATGGTTACATCCTTGTATGATGAAGTTAACCTACCATTTTCATGTGGTAAGCTGTTTTGATAAGTTAACTCACATGGAAAAACTGGAAGATGCTACATCAAAATGCAGAGGTGGGTCTGGGGCAGGTGAGAACCTAACTTAGCATTTTCTCCAAAATGGAAAGTTTTGATTTTGGCTCTTTTTGACACTTAGCCTCTGGCAGAGACCGAGCATCTCCATTTGCTAATGTAAATTCATACAGCTTTCTCATATTTTTTCTTAAGTGTTTAGCTTTGGAAACAACCTGAAAAGTCCCATACAATATTTACAAGCTATCAGGAAGTATAGTCTTCTCACAAAAACATTCTTCACATTTATGAACCTTATACAATCTCATGGATTATTATTTTTTTAAATTGAGTATGTGTACAATAATGAATTAATTAACTGAATAAATAAAAAAAATCTATGTATCCATTTATGAAATGATTATTATAGTATTTAGAGTACAACATTGGCTGTAGGAAACCATCTTATAATAATTCTGTATTCAACTAGCCATTGAGATTCACTGGGAGTTCAAAGATGGCAAACAATGCAAACTTTACTGAAATTGCTGTATTAAAATGAATGGGTTAAAACTTATTTTACAAATTATTTAGGTTGATAACCTATACTTACCTACTTGAGAGTAAGCCCCAGTGACTTCATGTGTGCTTACCTCTGAGTAGACATGTATTGGCTTGCACTACACACTACTTTCATTTTATTGATTCAATATATGTGCACATTGATTTTCAAGAGGAAAAATGCAGTTTACAAGTCTCTTATCAAACATACAAGGATCTCCACAAGAGGCACAAAGCGGCCACACTCAACTGACAAACTGAAGTCTCCCACAACACCCTTTTAGAAACAATTGTGTGATGCAATGTTCTGACAAGGAAGGCATCTAACAGGTAAAACTTCTTCCCTGCTCTTTGTTTGTTGTCACCTTCTGCTGGAAGCTGTGACTTCCATGGACCAGTGAATGTATCTCTCCTCTCCCCAAAGAAAATTAAAGAGCCACTTCAAACAGAGACTACACTCTGCCCAAACACTGGGGGGGGGGGGGACCCAATGCTGCCTCCATAGAGTCCTTTCCCAGATTTTGCTCTTTGCTCTTATCAAAGGGCATCCCTAGGGGCTCTGGGATATGCCACCCAGCTATAGGGGCACTTACCTAAAAGCTTACTTTCCCCAAAGTACTCAAAAGATGCCAACATTTGATTTTTAAAATCTGGTACCTGGGCAGGGTCAGGAGACTGCTGTATTGTTATTTGATCAGAAGGCAGGGCCAGTAGCAGAAGCTGTCTCTGACTGATGCTGATGCTTCTGGCTGATGCTGGAAAACATTGTGAACTGAGCCTACACTTGAAGGTGTGTGTGTGTGTGTGTGTGTGTGTGTGTGAGAGAGAGAGAGAGAGAGAGAGAGAGAGAGAGAGCTGCCATAGCTGACTTTAACATCCTAGTACCTTAATTTGTCTACATGGGTTATACAATTTGATTTTAATTAATTTTTATAATGGAATGTTTTTAGAATATTGGATTATTTGATTGTTTGATTATTTAATTGTTGTTAGCCGCCCTGAGCCTGGCTTCGGCTGGGGAGGGCGGGATATAAATAAAATTTATTATTATTATTATTACTACAGTTCAAGAATGCACCATACATGAAAATGCAGGTGCTGATCGTTACTGGGGGGAAAAAAAACAGTTTTAGGGTGGGTATTTTTAAGCTGGCAATCAGCAGACACTTCTGGTTTTCACACAATATATTTTAGCAACTAGCTAAACTAGCAACTTGCTTTAAAGAAAAACACACACAACAAAAATAGTGAACTCATACTTTTTTCTGGTTTGTTGGCAACCCTATCCTCCCACCTATCCACAGTTTGTACACATACAGTGGTACCTCAGGTTAAGAACTTAATTTGTTCTGGAGGTCTGTTCTTAACCTGAAACTGTTCTTAACCTGAGGTACCACTTTAGCTAATGGGGCCTCCCACTGCTGCTGCGCTGCTTCTGTGCGATTTCTGTTCTCATCCAGAAGCAAAGTTCTTAACCTGAGGTACTATTTCTCGGCTGGCGGAGTCTGTAACCTGAAGCATCTGTAACCTGAAGCATCTGTAACCCGAGGTACCACTGTACTGAATTTTTGCATCATAAGAACACAAGTTCCCAGCTGGATCAGACCAGGAGCCTGTCTAATCCAGCTTCCTGTCCCTCATAGTGACTAACCACATGCCTATGGGGACACCCCCCAAACCGGATATGAGGCAAAGAGCCCCCTCCTGCTGTTGCTCCCCAGTGACTGGTTGTATTCAGAGGCGTTCTGCTACTGTCTCTGGAGGTATCCTCCAAACTCAGCATTTTTTTTCTGATTTGCCATTAACTTCAAAGTATTGCCTTGGTGGAGCCCAATTTACATTTATATTAGGAAATCATATCCTAAAATAGTTTTATCTATATAGCATGTTCTCTGTTCAAACATATTGTTACCCTCAGCCATCTTGAGTAATTTTTAAAAAACCAAGCACAAGTAATGAGCACTACTGTTAGAGCCCCCCTCCAGTACCCATTATAAAACGTGCATTATTCAAGTTGTAGATGAAGAAATTTAATCCGTCAGCTTCGAGTTTCTGAAAGTCAAACTTTGACTGAAATGAAAACACTGCTCACATGAACACAATAAGAAAAACTGTGGGGTTTTTTGCCTTTAATTCTGAAGTTCTCAATCTGGAGTATTATTGCCATAATTAAAATGCTTTTTGTTAACAAGATGTTTTGGAAATATGCTGCATAGCAGTGGCTTTTGCAGTTCTTGAAGGCAACAGAACACTTTAAACATGCACGTACAGCTCTTGGGAAAATGCCATTTGTGTTTCAAATACAGTGGTACCTTGGGTTAAGTACTTAATTCGTTCCGGAGGTCCGTTCTTAACCTGAAACTGTTCTTAACCTGAAGCACCACTTTAGCTAATGGGGCCTCCCACTGCCTTCATGCTGCGGGAGCATGATTTCAGTTCTCATCCTGAAGCAAAGTTCTTAACCCAAGGTACTATTTCTGGGTTAGTGGAGTCTGTAACCTGAAGTGTATGTAACCCGAGGTACCACTGTATAGTAAGTGACTCTAGCCCTAAGTTACCATAAGTATTCTAGACCCTTTCTGCATTGTTGCTCAAATTATTGTCACTGTGGAAAGAGTATACATTCTGAATGGCAACCGTCCTATGAAGACACAGGCAGACTAGTGGGTGTCTCTTGTCTGTCTCAGGTGTTCCCTGCAGGCTTGCAGGGGTGAGACAGTTCTCATGTCGGGTGCTGCCAGATATCGCCATGTCCACCATTGTCTGAATGCAAAGATGGGCAGGCTGGAAGGAGGACACGGTGATGGCTGGGAGCTCTCATCATGAAAACAATCTCTTCCACGCAAGCCTGCAGAGACCACCTGCAGCAGCTAGTCACCTGCTGGTCTGCCTGCGTCTTTCTCTTCACAGTAGGGTATCTTAGAAAGAGGATGTAAATATTGATTTAAAGCTTAAAAACAATGCCTCACTTGAAGGCACTTGAATAAATGCACTTCAGAACCTATTCATAGCAAGAATTAAGAAATTATTCTGAGACATTTTTAATTATTTATAACCGTCTGTGTTCATGCCAATTTAGCTCTCGACAGCAGCTCCTACGTGAAGACATTACAGCAATTGACAATATGTTTGTGCAAATGTTTTGATATGTCCTCCCCTTTTCTTTCAGCAAGAGAGTTACCTGGAATGTGCGATTGCTTTTATGCCTTTCATGCATAAAAACGATACCTTGGTGCACACACTATAATGGAGTGAAATTTTAAGCAAATAATGAGGCTCCAGTCACATCCACTCCATACATTTAAAGTACTGTTGTATCATTTTAATGGTCATGGCTTCACTCAACGAATTCTGGGAACTATAGTTTGTTACCGCTGCAGAGAATTGTAGCTCTGTGAAGGGTCTCTTAACAACTCTCATCACCAGTTCCTAGCAAACTACAGTTCCTAGGATACTTTGGGGGAAGTCGTGACTGTTTTAAGCATTATAAAGGTAAAGGTAAAGGGACCCCTGACCATTAGGTCCAGTTGCGGACGACTCTGGGGTTGCGGTGCTCATCTCGCTTTACTGGCAGAGGGAGCTGGCGTACAGCTTCCAGGTCATGTGCCAACATGACTAAGCATGGCGAACCAGAGCAGCGCACGGAAACACCGTTTACCTTCCTGCTGGAGAGGTACCTATTTATCTACTTGCACTTTGACGTGCTTTCGAACTGCTAGGTTGGCAGGAGCAGGGACCGAGCAATGGGAGCTCACCCCGTCGCGGGGATTTGAACCGCCGACCTTCTGATCAGCAAGTCCTAGGCTCTGTGGTTTAACCCACAGTGCCAACCACGTCCCGTTTAAGCATTATAAAAGTGCTTCAAATATGTGGTTGGTTTGAAAACAAACAAAACCTGTGCATTTTCTACAGCAACAGCTCAGAATGAAAGTTTCCTTCCTGAGAAGTAAAATAGAAGTCTAGAAGGTGGTATGTCATAATCCCTTATACACTTGCTGTAGCTTGAGGACAACAGAGGTTCTTATTTCTCATCTCTACTGACTGCTGAAATCCCACTGCATGCCTGGAAACAGGTTGAAGGAGAACCTGTCAAGACAGGTCCTCAGCCAGAAATGTTGAGAGAGGGAGCTCAGAGCAGACTGAGAAGGGGCATCCACGTTCTGCCGTTTATGTATTTATTTAAATTATTTATTAGCCCCTCTTCAGCCAAAGCTCTCAGAGTGGCTGGCAAAGATAAAACAATCACTCACAATAAATATCAACAATAAAACAAATCACTACAGAGCATGTAAAATTTTAGCACAGAAATAAAAACAACTAAAAGGGCCTGGACAAATAAAAGTTTGTTTTCTTCTCAATGCCAGGAGAGGAAAAAGAAAGACAGTGCTGAGTGAACCTCCCAAGGTGCAAGGGACTGAAAAGGCTCCATGTCTGGGCCCTGTCAGGTGCCTCGTTTCAGGTGGAAGGGGAATCTCAATGTCTGCGCAGGTACATGGGAGAGTCAAATGTCAGCTTCCGGCGATAGTCCCAAAAATCAATATGAAGGAGCAAAAATTCCAGATACAAAATGATCTAAATGCTCAGGTACAAACAGAATAATATTTCATTAAAAATAACAAAATTAGTACCCACCAATCTGAAGGACAAGGGACGCGGGTGGCACTGTGGTCTAAACCAGAGCCTAGGGCTTGCCAATTGGAAGGTCGGCGGTTCGAATCCCCACGATAAGGTGAGCTCCCGTTGCTCAGTCTCTGCTCCTGCCAACCTAGCAGTTCGAAAGCACGGCAAAGTGCAAGTAGATAAATAGGTACCGCTCCGGCAGGAAGGTAAATGGCATTTCCGTGCGCTGTTCTGGTTCTCTGTCTGCGGACAAACACCGGCTCCCTCGGCCTATAGAGCAAGATGAGTGCACAACCCCAGAGTTGTCCGTGACTGGACCTATCGGTCAGGGGTACCTTTACCTTTAATCTGAAGCACATTTGCTTTTTACGGAAGAATGTGCATTTCCCCTTAAATCTCTGCAACGAAAAAGGCCAGTGACTTCCTAAACTGAAAATTCAAATGTGGAGCCTGAAGCAGCCTTTCCCCCTACAATTCCTCCCCTTGATATATTTAGGTCTGGTGTCCCCAAAACAACAGCTCTCCTGGCCCTTACTCTGAGATTTAACTCCTTCCTAGGGATGGGAAAGAAATCCTATTTCAAAGAATCATAGAACTGTAGAGTTGGAAGAGACCCTGAGGATCATCTAGTCCAACCCCCTGCAATGCTGTCCCTTATGGGGCTCAAACCTTGGCGTTATCAGCACATACTCTAACCCAGACATAGGCAAACTCGGCCCTCCAGATGTTTTGGGACTACAACTCCCATGATCCCTAGCTGACAGGACCAGTGGTCAGGGATGATGGGAGTTGTAGTCCCAAAACATCTGGAGGGCCGAGTTTGCCTAGGCCTGCTCTAACCCTTTGGGTCACCTTTAAAGGTGAATCAACCTAATTCTTACTTTCTGAAACACTATGAAAACTGAACGATAGCCATTATTGTAACAATAATGGGTGACAGCATCTTAGTACATTATTTTTTTTAACTTGTAGTCTAGCACTTTCTTGACACATTCTTGTGAAAGGCACAGGCTTAGTCACTGTCCAGACAAATGCTTATTGAATACTGTCATCCTAAAGCTCTTCTGTAGTTTTGGGATAATCCCTACGATCATACTGTGATAAAGAGCGCAATGCACTGCATCTCCCGACAGCCACTGCTCAGCAATAATCCTTGGACCCACAGCTGGAGAGGACAAACACACTGCAGAACTAACAGCTGGCCTTTTGTATTCAAAACACCATATATAGGTCCAGGGTGCAGATTATCCTGGTGGTGTGGCTGCCATGGGGACCCTGATTGTATCCCTCTAGGTAACGTGAGAAGACCTGGACCACAGATGAACCCTCCTTGAGCATTACTCATGTGAAGTGGGCAAGCATGGTGAACTGAACAGGAGGAAGGGGGACTAATGTGGAAGGAGCTCCTATGTGCTCTGGAGGTTGTCATGTTACTCCTGCAGTTACTGCTGCAGGATCAGTGCTGAGGTGCCTCCCACACTGCCTATATAGTGGCACTACTGGCCCATAATCTGTGGCTGGAACTGAAATATTTATGGGTGTAACACCATAGCACAGAGAAGTTTTGTCCATCCTAAATTTGTCTTAACAACTGGCAATACAGTGGTACCTTGGGTTAAGAACTTAATTCGTTCTTAATTCGTTAACCTGAAACTGTTCTTAACCTGAGGTACCACTTTAGCTAATGGGGCCTCCCACTGCCGCCACCATGCGATTTCTGTTCTCATCCTGAAGCAAAGTTCTTAACCCGAGGTACTATTTCAGGGTTAGCGGAGTCTGTAACCTGAAGCATCTGTAATCTCAAGCGTCTGTACCCAACCCAAGTGGTACCCGAGGTACCACTGTACCATTTTCTACATGGAGTCTAAATCCAGTAGTCTTGCCTAGTGTTTTATGTTGCCCAGAGAACGTGGTGAATCGGCACAGAATAAATGCAATTTAAATAAATAAGCAAATGCATTCTTGACAGCTTTCAAAAGCATCTCAAAAAGACCTAAATTCACCTTAGAATTCTCTCTTCAAAAACCTAGTCTAAATATTATATCGCCGTAACAGATTGTTAGAGTACTGCATGAGACACGCTAGACAGCTCTATTACATTATTAATTGTCAAAGCTGACAAGAGCAGCCCTGTCAGAAATACTAAAAAATCATATTACTGAACTAAAATAATATGACACAAGGAACTAAGATTATTTTTTCTTTAAAAAGGCGGCACAATCTAGCACAACTTTGCATGTTTCATATCTGCAATGTATTTTGGAAAGTTGTTTCTCTGTTCACTCTGCATTTGTACACTTCTTAAGTTATTGTATCCGGATATTACATGATTGGGTCCTTTGATCTCTTATGCTTGGCCTCATTTCCTCCCATACTACCTCACAGGGTTGTTGTGGGGATTAAATGTACACCATGTACACCACCTTGAGATTCTTGGAGAAGAGGTGGGCTATAAATGCAGTAAGTAAATAAATAATACAATACAAGTGGATACTGTTTTGCACCAGTGTTTTTACCCACTGATTTTCAGAACTGCACTTCTTTTTGTTTCTTGGAATTTCTGAGCAATGGTCAGTATGTAGCTGCTAGTTCTCTGCATTTTCATTTAAGTCAGAGTCTGATCTAATGTTCCTGTGGTTGCACTGTATCACCTTTCAGTCTCTAGGTCTGAAATGCTTAAATGCTTCCTTGTGCAAAAAATAAAAAATAAAAAAATATTCCCTGCAGCTTGGGAGACAGCTAGCCTAGAAGGGTTACCCTGACATACTACAGTGGTAGTGTGGTGTAGTGGTTAAGAGCGGTAGTCTCGTAATCTGGGGAACCGGGTTCGCGTCTCCGCTCCTCCACATGCAGCTGCTGGGTGACCTTGGGCCAGTCACACTTCTTTGAAGTCTCTCAGCCCCACTCACCTCACAGAGTGTTTGTTGTGGGGGAGGAAGGGAAAGGAGATTGTTAGCCGCTTTGAGACTCCTTAAAGGGAGTGAAAGGCGGGATATCAAATCCAAACTCTTCTTCTTCATCATCTGGCTACAAACACCTCAGGTTACAAACACTTCAGGTTACAGACTCCACTAACCCAGAAGTAGTACCTCAGGTTAAGAACTTGGCTTCAGGATGAGAACAGCGGCGGCATGGTGGCAGCAAGAGGCCCCATTAGCTAAAGTGGTACCTCAGGTTAAGAATGGTTTCAAGTTAAGAACGGACCTCCGGAAATAATTAAATACGTAGCCAGAGGTACCACTGTATTTTGGTTGTGTAGGACATATTGTATTCAGATTTCAATATCCCATCAGCAGCTTGAATATCTGCAGATCAGAAACAAATTTATCAGGTGTAGCTGCTGATCAGGTATAGCTGCTTAAACTTACAATGGCTCTGATCAAGCTATCGTGGTACCAGATGAACATGCTGCATTTGATTAGTAACATGCAAGAGTGACCAGTATGTGGCATATGCATCTCCACACCTCCAATGCGCAGCACAAATAGCCATGGGCATATCTGACTTAAACATACAGAAAACCTGCTACGCATAGACTAAGTAAAGAATATTTTCTGCAATGTTTCTGAATGAATTTGACAGGTAGCTAGTATAGCTTTTAACCTCCGAAAAGGTACATCTGATTCCATTTTTGGTCAGAGTAATTTATTTTTATCTAGAACATTTTATAATATGAGATAAGGAGTGTTTGGGGCTATGCTTTGGAAAGTTTAACTCTCTCTTGCTGCTTAACAGTTTGATTTCCCCCCAGCACAATTCTATGCATGTCTGCTCAGGCACAAGTACCACTGAACAATCCTATACATCTCTATTCAGAAGTAAGAAGTAATTCCCATTAAGACTGGGTTCAGATAAGTAAGTATAGGAGTGAAGTATTACTATGATAAATTTCAATGGCATTAAGGAAACATACAATGGTATATATTCTTAAAAGGAACTGGCCATTCATTCATCCTAATCCATGAATTTAAGTGCATTCCGTATATTGCATTTAAAGATTACTTGTTCTGTGCTAAATCTATTTCAGGAAATATACGTTAACCTAAACTTGTTTTCCTTTCTCTCTCTCTCTCTCGCAATTATATATATGCTAATGAAAATACCCAGTTACCAAGGTTAACAAATTATTGCCTCATTAAATCTTCTGGGACAATTCATTCGGTCAAGAAGGCCAAGAAAGAGATTAATGATTTTACCTTTGATGCAAACAGGCTATAACAGGAAAACAAAACAGAATTTTTCCTTCCCTTAGTAACATATAGTTTGGTAAACAGAAAGTAAAAGAGAAATCCATATCTCCCCACCATACACTTGAACAACAGATCTTCATGCTGTATCACAAACTCTGCCACTATCTATTTCAAAATCATTTACGAGAAGCTGTTGTTTAAGAAATAAAAGCCCAGAACTGTTTTGAGTGTGTGGAATTATTTGTGTACATCTTTCGATCCTGGTTTAATCCTGTATCCTTTCTGGGTCGGTTAGCATCAGGATGTATCACTTTTTGTTTGTTTAGATGTGACTAGTTTATACTGAAAGCATTAGAGATAGTTAAAGCCAATTAAATTTGGATTTTTCACCCATCACCATTCAAGGAATGTGCATAATTAGCAACAAAACAAAACAAAACCCTTCTACATCTCACACATCAGGAGGCTTGAGACGTTGCACTTTTGCTACCATTTCATGTGCCAACTTCTATAATACTGATGTGCTAATAGTACACTTTCAGTGCGATGTGTATTTAAAAAATCTTGCATGCTAAAACGCAAAACCAAAACCCACAAACTCATTAAAACAAGCAAAGCTTTACATTCATTTATATTTGAATGTCAAGCAAAGTTGGTTGCATTTTTTAAAAAGTCTTTCCTACAATACAATAGCTGTTCCATTAGCTGACGTATCATCAGGTAATAAATGCACTATAAATAACACTTTAAGACATGGGTTATAAAGTATATGCACCACATCATATAGACTAGGGTTTGTCAACCTGGTTCCTACCGCCCACTAGTGGGCATTTCAGGATTCTAGGTGGGCGGTAGGGGGTTCTACATCACAAGCTGAATTCTCCTTCCATCGAGTGCTGGTAAGCAAATTTTATCCTCAAGCAAGATGCATCTGTGGGCTGTACAATCTGTAAACATAAAAGCGGCTACCCTTCACATGTTGATCATTACGAGGTAGGGAAACAGGGAAGCTCACAAATGACCATGGAATAACATATTAGCAAAGACTAAATCCCAAATTGTGTCAAGCATATTGATTCTGCATCAGGGCAATTTTGTGTAGAATGAAATTTTAATCAAATGAAGATAAGAAGGTAGACACTGCTTTTTTTCTATATGCATACATTGTTCTCTCAATCATATTAAGTTTTGTTATGTGCGACTCTAGTCAGTTTTACAAAAGCTATTGAGTTTATCTATGTCATGACATACAACTGCATGGTGAAAAGTCAGTGTGAACGCGACTGCCTACACAGTGACCTGGTAGTCATTTTCATGATTGCACTTCTGGTCAAGGAAGAGAGATATCTGCCAGCTTGCCATGTGTATGGCCTGCATGATTTACGCTGACTTCAGATGTGATTACACAGAAAAATTGAATAGTGTGAACTGGCCCATGCAGTGAGGAGTCAGCATTTGGAAATAATTGATATAAGAAAACGGCAGTATTTGACAGTGACAGCTGACAATACAGCAAGAATCAACATTTGTTGGCATCTGACAGCTGCCATCTGACATTAAGTGAGGACTTTTTAAGTCCTGTGCCAGTTTTATTCATTAAACCAATGAGTATCTGTCTTTCAAAATAAGATCTTGAAATAAGAATCTGAATGTCAAATCTCAAGGTCAAATTCATTTTCAAAATCAGAAATCGAAGCTTCATCCAAGTTTCATTTCCTCCCACAATTCAGTTTTGCATGTATACTGAATTAATATATTCAAAGCATGCTGAGAATAGTGAGTGGACATGCCCCTAAGCCTGCGTTTGGGGGCGCCTGTTTAATGGGTAAGTTAATGTTTCTGGCCTGTTAGTAGTCCCAGCTGAAGAAACATACACAGAGACTCCAGTTCAGTTGTGTGTGTGTGTGTGTGTGTGAATAGCTGTCAAATAAAATGCTTGCTATTGTGCTGGTTGGCTATTTGGTACGGAAGACTAAGTCCCAAACAACAGATGGAGGCCAAACTCTATAGAGGTACACAGAGGTATAGTCCAATTTGCACCCATGATTTGCCATTTATTAGCTAGCAATATGCAGTTAGCTTGGCTTCGGTGCACATATGACTGCTAACCAGGCTTGGGCAAGAGATTTTACACCCTGGGACACAGGAGGCAACTACTATGGGCCAAGGTCCCTTCAGCTCCCCTCCAAGAAATGTTTGAGGGGGTCGTGCCTCCCCAAAGTTCATGAACATTGCCATTCAAATGCTGTGTGTGTGTCATGTCACGTGATCAATTATGTCGGGCGAGGCTTGCCTGGGCCACTTCAATATTTTATTCAAGTTGGCACCCCCACTGGGATAATATACAATGTTGGAGGAAATGAAGAGCAAAATGAAAACTGCCCAAAGAATTATCAAATGTAGAGAGAAGGGAAGTTTATTGTCAGTAGCCAATTTATGAGCACTAAACCATGACTTTAGATAAATGATAAGATGCATTTGACTGAAGCCAAATCAATACACCAGCAGGTGAAACAAATAATTGGATGAGCCAGTAAAATCATCCCAGGAAGCATCTAAGTTAACTATGGAACTTGTTAACCATGTTTCAATATCATGGACCCACTGGCTCTCTGTCTCCCAATCTCATCCTCATTAACTACCATTCCCTTCTTTTACCTTTTCTGGAACTGTCATCTCTTCTCTTAGAAGAGATGCAATCTCCCCACCCCATGATCTTCCACTCACTTTCACCTACTTGGTTGTATTGAAACCTACCCCCTCCTGACTGGCCTTGTACTGCTGTCCTCGCCTTTGAATGTTTTTCCACATTTCACCTTGAAGACTGCAGTGGTTGGGCCTTCTCCTTCACAAATTCTGGCAGTTCTGGGCCCTGTTCAATAACCCTATCCTACCATTTCTCAACTTCTCAAGAAGAAAAGGCAGAGCTAGTCTAAGGCCAGCCCAAGACATTTGGCTGCACAAGGCAAAGAAGAAGAGGGTATTTCTTCCATAACATGTACAAAAAACAGCCAGACTATTTCAATTCTGGTGATGGGATAGAGTTCTCCATCTACAGGTGGCAGCAGACTAGTTTAGGAGGAACAAGGCAGGATATGCAGCTCAAACAGCCCTGTCCACTCTCTGTCCCTCAGCACCTGCTGCATGGAGCAGCTGCCTCCCTTTGCCTAATGCTTGGGCTGGAGATTGTTGGAATAAACGTTATTAGAATAATATTTTTCACTTATATTTTTCATTTTGAAGAAGCAATCAGCAGGTTCATTTGATTTATTTTCTCCTTATCATGCATCTGTTCTTCACAGATGCCTCTGAACAGATTTTGTCAACAAAATATTTTGGTTTCAGAAGGTAAATAACAGTGCGACAGAATCATCCCCCTATTATGACAGCACCATTAGCAACATGTAAGGCGTTTGAAGTTCTGAAGCTCACAGGTTCTGGTTTAAAAGCAAGCAAACAAAAGCTTTTCTCAATTGCTATAATCCAAATAGCTTGCAATTCTACAAAGCATAGACCCCTGAAATAATTGGGGCTACATACAAGTGTTAATTAGGATAGTGATCTCATATAAATGATTTTGGTATGCTCACACAAGCTTAGAAAAAGGTTAAGAGCAACAAAACTCCTTGTTATTCTCCAAGCAATAGAACTGCAAGAAACAAACCACAGTGCTCATCTCCAAACTAGTAATTTGTTCTGTGTGCCGTGGAAGAACTCTGGTGCACCTGAAAGACTAAAAAGCTTGTTCTAAGAATTAGAACTCCCTTTCTTGCTTCCCAGGCTTCAGGTGGGGCTTTTGCAGTGCTCCATACACTTGCAGGCTATAGTTGCTATATAATTTTCTCTTTATGAAGGAATAGGTTTCATGAATTTGAAGATGAAAATGGTTATCTGGGCAAAAGTGATACAAAGAGTATCCATGTCGCTCCCTTTTTTGTTTTTTACATCGTTAGCTTGATAGTCAGCAAACTCAGAAAAATGAAGTCTTAAAAGATCCTCTGATGCAGGCTTTACGGAAGGCACCATTCTCACAATTCAACCCACATTTACTGAGAAGCCAACCTACTGTCAGGACCATAGGTGCCAACTCTATGGCTCCCTGGTCTCTTTGCCCCCCCCCCAATAAAATATTTAGGGGGCCACGTCCATTATCTTCTGCAAGCTGACCCTTTTCTCCCTTCTTCCCTTGGGCAGACACCTCTCCACCAGCTGCGCATCACTCTCTTTTTCCTAGCTTACCTTCCAGATTTTGGCACCATTTCCAAGTGTGTCTGAACTGGGGCAGCTGGGGATAAGCAGACAGGTAGGCAGGCTGGTAGGAGAGGTGACCAGGTGAGCGGACGAGGGGTAAGGGAGGCCTATGCCCAGTTGAACATGGAGGAGGAAGGTGCACTCCACATAAATGTGGGGGCATGGGTGGGGAAAGAAGTGCGGGCGTAGGGTGCCTCCCATCCAATATTTTGTTCAAGCTGGTTCAAGTTTTGTTCAGGACCATACTGGGAACCAGAAATTTTGGGTATATTCTGCAACTCGGGGACCCCAGCAATTGGTAATCAGTGCTGAGTTTTGAATTGAACATTGACGGTTGTCAATAGGGAGAAGGTATGTTTCTCTTTGACTAGCACTAGTACTTCTGTCGCAATAAGCCATGCACTAGGAGTGCTGGAAAATATAGTTTCTTTCAGTGCTTATCTTGAAGCTGAAGGCTGGGGAGTGGCTTGTGGGTGACTATGTAATCGGAAAGGGAGCTTACAGGTACATTTGACTCAGCCCAAGGAAACTAGAGGCAGGGATAAGGGGTGTCGCTCATCGCTAGGATTTAAAAAGAAGTTTGCCCCAGTGTGTCAAAAGGTGCTTAGTTAAGCCACACTAGCACTCTCAGAATTTCTTTTCAGTTCTTTATTTTAGTCACTTGGGAGACGTCTGCAAGCATTCTTAAAAGATTCATAGCAGAGATGAGATTGAAGCAGACTTGTGCTTGGAAACTGCATTAATTTTCTTCACAATACATTTATTACATTCTGCTTCCTTGATCAGAATCAGTTGTCACCCTACCCTCAGCTGCCCTCAGACTTTCTCTCTCTCTCTTTCCCTTAAAAAATGGTTCTGGGGGCAGGAGCAGGGCTGGCCCACTCATTAGCCTTGGTGAGGCAGTTGCCTCAGGCGGCAGGCTGGGAACAATTGGGAGGGGCAGATCCGGGACCCTGAGGAAAATGCTGTTTGCCCCCTCTTGCACTTGTCAGCCACTGGGAAGAGCAGGGGCGGCACTGTCACTGCCTGCTTTTCTCCAACCTCTTTTTTTCTCCCCCATCGCCTTCAGAGCACTGGACTGAGGAGGTTTAAAAAGTCACTTGTATAGGTTCCTGCACTTCAGACTTTCTCCAGTGTCAGCACTTTACCAGATCTTTCTGCTGATAATGCAATTGTTGTTTCCCCCCTTAGAAATCAATACATGAGACATTTTCAGAAGATCTTCTCTTATCAGATCTATAGATTGCTCCAGAAATCATTTGCTCCATAGCTTATACAATTTTTTTTCTAGATACCACATGCTCTCAAATAAAGGACAGCAAAGTCAAAACTGAAACAAAGATACAAATAAAAAAACAAAAAACCCACCAAAGCAAAATTCAACTAATGCATCATTTTGACACATTTGTTGTTTAGCCAATGGTGCACATTCTGCTATTCTGATAATAAATGTATACTATATTGCAGGTTTAATGAATGCTCCAGGCTACTGCAATTGTTAATATACTTCTGTGGAACATTCCTGTGCCAAGGCAGCATCACAGAGTTGTCTATTTAAAGTAGCTGAGAAGAAATTTGAATGGGGAAAAAATTAAATTCGAGTGCAGCCGTCTCAATGAAGCTTTTGCAGAGCATCAATAGAGAGCTGCAGGGAACGTGGCAAGTGAAGAGTGGCAACTGCTGGGTCAGTCAATTAAAGTGGCGGCACTGATAGGGACTTCTTTTAGATGTCAAACTCGGTATAATGATGTATGGGAAACACTTGATTCCTTGGTTGCTCTAGCAGAATTGAGAAGCAGCCCTTGATTAAAAGACTTAATTCAAGGCGTGACAGAAGCTTTGCTAAGTATTGTATTCTCTGACTCAGAGAAGGCTGAAATTCCTCATGAAAAGAGGCTAGCAAAGTCACTTGTTATATAGGGAGCTGTCTCAGCACCACACCTTTCTTCACTGCCCAGGTTGCGTGAGAAGCCCTAGGTCAGGGCAGGGAAACATACTTTTCTGCAAAAACCCCTGGGTGCCACAGATCAGTTTTGCATGGGGATAGAGGCAAAAGCGAGAGAAGCAATGATGGCAAACTCTACCTTTCTACAGTAGTCTAATTTCCACACACACCCTCCTCTCTGTCCTCCATCCAGGTGAGAAAATGGCATTGCCAGACTTCAAGGGCACAGGTAAAAATGGTCAAGGAGGATGCAAAGCAGGGCTGGGGAGGGTGTGGCCAGGGGAGAGTCATTAGGGTCAGAGAGAGAGGCCTGCAGGGCTGCAATTGATCTCTGGGCCTGAGGGTCCTTATTCCTGCTCTAGACAGTTTAGGAGGAGACAGTACTGACAAACCTTGGGAAACTAGGTTCACAGTCATATTTTGAATATTTTAATGCCTGTTTTAACTGGTTTTTAATCAACCATTTTAATGTTTTGTTTACATTGTTGAAAATTACTTAGCAGTGTTTTGTTTTTACAGCTAGGAAGTATACACTTTTTATTAAGTACATAATATTGTTTATATTGTATGTGTGAATTAATTGCATTGTAACCACACTGAGACCTGCGGGTATAGGGCAGTACACAAATAATAATAATAAGTTGCTTTAGCATGCGGTGACTCATAAATTTAATGATGGGGATGGGGATGAACATTGCTGCAGATTCCATTCTGCTGGAGCAACACAACTACTAGGCCTCTGCAGAACATCTGTATAGCAATGCATAAAGGTAGACTAAAGAGCATTTTGATTCTAAGTTGTCTCTCCCCCCCCCCCCGCCCAAAGCACACACATTATATTTACAAGTGGAAATTACAAATGAATTAAAGCAACATGTTCACCTTAAGAAGAAACAGAAAAATAAATTAAATAATCAACATAGATAGGTAGACAGGGCTGAAAAGTATGTTGTTCACCAGTATGTAGCTGTGAACAGATTATAGTTTTTCAAACTTGGGAGGCGGCAGGATAAAACAATTTCTATTTATGGCACACAAGTTCCTTCCCCCTCCGCCTGTATTGCTCTAGGCCAGTGATGGCCAGGCTTGGCCCTCCAGCTGTTTTGGGACTACAATTCCCATCATCCCTGACCACTGGTCCTGTTAGCTAAAGATGGTGGGAGTTGTAGTCCCAAAACAGCTGGTGGGCCAAGTTTGGCCATCACTGCTCTAGGCAGTCCTTGGCAATTTGGATATACCACACACGATAACCTACTATACCATTGACTTACAGACAGGTATGCTGAACAGAGAGCAGGAGACAGCAGCACGTCTTGCCCTCCAACCTCGATATGTCCAACCAAAACATGTAACTGTGTACACAGCCTGCAGGCATATTACTTGTAATATGGCTCTCTCCATGTGACTGGGGACCTTGCACCAGCTCATCCTAGAGGAGGGTAGAGGGCATGCCCATTCCTCTCTTTTGCAGATCAACCAACCATTACCAGCGTTTTCATTTTCCTCTGGTGCCGTTTCTCCTAAATGTACTCCCTTGAAAAGTCTTTTTGTCCTCTCCTTCTCCTCCCTCCCTCCCTGTCCTCTGCTGCTTACAAAGGGAAAGTGGACACTCCTGTTCATCCTGATTTCCAACCCCTGTCCTCATCTAGTCCACTTGGGCTGAGATCCAGCCAGCTGGCAGTGGGCCACACTGTCTCACTCACTATCTCCTCCCCAGTCACATTGCTCTTTTAATTTCCCATAAAGCTCCCAAGTGACACTATGCAAGGGTAACTGTGGCAGAAAAGATTGGCTAGATCCAGCCACCTGGCATCGCTTGAAGTACCAGGACGGGTGGGGGGTGGCGGGGGGAGGAATGGAGGGCCAGGGCCTGGGGCCTGATACTAGTCTCTGGTGCCAGGTCTGGCAGGCCTTCTTGTTGTCATCCCTTCAAAGGAATTCATTTTCTGATCTGGACTATAGTGTGACAAAATCATACTTAAAGCACATTTTGAATCTTCCTTTTTTTTCCAAAATGAAACTGGTAAGAATCACAGGAAATGTCTTTATGTGTGGCTTCTTGCCGTCTTTTGAATCAAAGGCAAAAAAGGACCACAATAATTCTTTCATACAACTTATTAGCAAGCTTGATTCTCATCTCTGTCTTTTTTAGGCCACTTCATGGGAAGAATGTTTAGAGCTAGATCCTAGTCTGTCTTGGTATATTTGAAAGCTGCCTTCTTCAAATTATGTTTTCAAACTAACCAAGGCAACTCCTGATTATATGTCATAGCTCTTTTATGAAACTCAACATTTAAGCTAAAAAGCAACTGCTTCGGAGTCATACCCAAATAATTTGTGTGCCTTGCCCTTTGCTTCCTAACCTCAGGGATTTTAACCTTTTAAATGGTTTTAACGTTTGCTTGCTTGCTGTCTCCACAGACTATATGGGCATCTACAATACACAATGAAATTACCTCCTCTCCCAATTTGTATTCTTGCATCCATGTGACATTAACAATCTCTGCAGTAATAAGACTACATAAAAAAGGTCAGAAATTGCCATTGGCAAAGAAGAAGCTCAGCTTGATTACTTATAACATACAATGCTAAGCAGCTCGTATAACTGCTCCTATGATTAATGACTTATTGATTACCAATATGAAAGCTTGCTGCATTTGAGGGGGGAGAATCCATCTTATTTTTCATAAAACAAAAAAGTCATTTAAGTTGTCTTACTGTATGATTCCCTTTTCTCATCGCTTAGCCTCTCTCTTATAATCAGTTCATTCATTTATTTCTTTTAAAAGTTCCATATACAGTGGAACCCGGTTTCCGAATGTCTCCGTTAACAAACATATTGGTTTTCGAACCCCGTAAACCTGGAAGTAAATGCTTCAGTTTTCCAACATGCCTCGGAAGTCGAACATGCTACGTGGCTGCCACTGAGTGCAAGATCCTGAGGCCAAGCTATCAGCTATTGAGTTTTTGGATTTCAAAAGTTTCAGAACTCGAACGGTCTTAGAACTCAACGGTCTTCCGGAACGGATTATGTTCAAAAACCAAGGTACCATTGTAACAGCCTCCACCTCTGCCTCAGCTGCCTCACTCTCACTTAAACTTTTGCTTGCTTAGCCCCCAACCTGACTACCCCCACTTCTTCCTCTGACCTGTCTTTTGTATGCTACCATCATTCTCCTTTCTTGGAACCTTCCCACTCTGATGCTTCTCGGAGGGACTCTCTAGCTGTAGCCTCCCACTCTTCCTCCTCATCTAGCCAGTCCTTGACACCTAGTCACCAGTTGTGGGTGGCAGGGCAGAGCAGTTTTGTTGATCTGGCCTTCCAATGCTGCATGTTGCTATCAGTTGCAGTACCAAGAGGGAGGGCCCTAGCATCAGAGAGCTCAGCGTGGGCACAGTGTCAGAGCCAATCCAACGCTCTCTCCATGATGCCTGCACTGTACTGAGTTAGTCACCCACAGCTTTCCCCTTTCCCTTCCGCCTCTCAGTAACCAACAGTGATGGACAGCATAAGAAAGACCTGCCTCCCACTGCCAGCTGCTACTGCTACTTCTCCCAAATCGCCCGGCCTCCACTGCTTCATTGGAATCTTTGCAGAAATTCGGGAAAGCTGACTCAGGGGGGGTTACAGCAGAAGCCGTGTCAAATGCAGACATTATTTTTAAAAGTGAGTCAGGCTGAACAAATTAAGATGGGAAGATCAGGGGAGTGACAAGGTGAGGCCAAGGGGGATGATACCATAAGAGATGGGAATGGGAAAAAGAGACAGAGTGCAATGAAGACAGGGTGAGAATGAAGGAGTCCAAGGCCAGAATGACTCATTGCTAAGTAACAGCCTGACAGCCTGCTCGAAGTGTCCCTGGAAGTTCATCTGTGGAGAGGTGAACTTATCAGACGTTTAATCAAAGAATGAAAAAAAAATAGTGACTTATGAAGGAAGGGTAGTTCTAGTGTTATACTGGCAGAATGTTAAAACACCTGTGCACAGATAGATGAGAACTTATTTCAGCCTTGGGCAAATGATGGGAAAACAGTACTATATCATAGCTTTTACAGATATGGTATGTGAAAAGACTGTATAAGAAAGGCTTATGTTCCTTTATCTATTTTAAAAAAATGTTTCTCCAAATCCAGATTACAGGTTAATTTAGGATGACTAAGGCTATTTTTAGGCATCAAATGTGCTTATCATATCAAGGCCTAAAGCTTCTTTTCTATCAGCATTTATTCACCTTTAGCATAATAATGTATTATTATATATAATAATCTAATATTTATATTCTGCCCTTCAGCAAAGCTTTGAGATTGGTTTACAAAACCAAGATACAAAATCTGAAATAAAGTACAGCAAATTACAGTATGTTAAAAAAGCTTGGAGAATAAAAAAAAATGCTTTTGCCTGGTGCCAAAGGGACAACAGTGTTCATACCACTTATGTGTTTCTTGTCAGAGAATTTCACATATAGAGTCTCATCACTGAGAATGCTCCTTCTTTGCTTCCAATCACCCTACCTTGGGGTACCTTTATGACAGCTTCTGATGACCTCAACACAGACACATTGGTATAGGAACAGGTCTTCTTTCAGGGACTAGGCTATGTACAGCTCTGAAAGTAAGCACCCATACATTGAGTTGCACCTAGGAATGCATCAGAAGGCACCATTGTTCTTTCGGTACCAGAAAATATGTTTTTACCAGCCTTGTATGTCCCCACCAACCTAGCTGTTGTTTTCAAAGGCAGCACAGTGCAGTAGTCAGTCCTAGATGCTATTCACAGAAGAGCTCCTTCCTTCCTCTGGAGGGAATGTGGCCCCAGAAAAGCCTTACTTGACTTCTAATGCTATACAGTCAAACCTCGGCTGTCGAACATAATCCATTCCAGAAGCCTGTTGAGCTTCTGAAACATTCGACAACCGAGGCGCGGCTTCTGATTGCTTGCAAGAGCTTCCTGCACTCAAGCGGAAGCCATGTCGGACATCCAACTTCTGAAAAACATTCCAAAACTGGAGCTTTTAATTCCAGGTTTTTTGGCGTTCGGGAGCCAAAACGTTCGAAAACAGAGCTGTTCAGGAGCCAGAGGTTTGGCTGTACATGTATGTCCTGTACAGTGCAATACCTTAATGTTTTAAAAATAAGTTATGCTATTTTGGCTACATAGGGATCAGCACTTAAGAGAATGAATTCACTTTTAGAATGTGAGGTTTTCATTTCCATATACCTTTTATCTGTCCAGAATAAATTATGTACGTTTTGTTCCCCAAAATGGAAAAGATCAGAACCAGCCTCTTCGGTTGTTGGCCATACTAAGGCATAAACTTAAATCAGGCTCAGATGTGTTTAGGTGCGTACCAGATAACTACTTACAGATTAATTATTTAGAAAAATGGGGGAAAGATTGGGGGGGGGGGAGAAGAAGAAGGGTAGCTCCTGTGTTAGAAGAAGCAACACTTACTTTTCAAACATTAATGTGTCATAGTGTATGACACACATACACTAGCACTAGCAGTCATGTATGGCTGATAGGGGTGTTAAAATAATTTCATGAAGGACAAAGGGGGAAGGAGGAGTGTGAGAAAGGGATTGTCAGGACGAAATCATGCTTCTGTACATGGACGACTGAGTGCTGGAAATCGCAGGTCAGGGTCCATGCTGATGAAGCTATTTCTCTAGTTGACAACTGTCAACTAGATGTCTAAGGAACCCATGAATATTCAAGTACTGTTCTGTGGCACATTTAGCATTTTGAAGCCAGGAAAATAGAACTCATGAAATATGAAAGGACTGCTCCATGTCGCCTTGTAGCAAATGTTTCCATTAAGATGATATATGGACAAATTCACACCTTCATCTGCTCAGAGTGCCCTACTGTATTTTCAATCAGCTGCATTACTTTGCTTTGAAAGCATTTCAGTTGGTCTACATTGGCCTTCCCGATAGGAGGATCTCAAAGGCTAGTGTTATAGTCAGTGTGTGGAATTTCTTTTAATACTGATAGATGTGGGTGAGTTCCAGAACTGAGTGCACTTTTTTCTTTTTTTGCAATGCAATCAAATCATCTGCTAGAAGGAACTTTCTAAAGCCAAGATGTCCCCCATAAATTACTATCAGGCCTCCAAGTGGCAGTCAGTTGCTTCAAGCATCTTTCTGCTCTTCAACTCAGATAATTCTCAATATACAAACCAACAACGGACTGGTCATTGTTCAGACAAACTCAAAAGCAGGTGGGGTTCAAGAGAAGAGAGCACCAAAGGAGAATGAACTGCCAAATCAAAAACAATTATGGGGACACACACACATTTGATCCCATCCTTTACGCCCATTCTGGGAGGTGTCAGGGGCATGGAAGAGCCTCCCTTGAACTGCCCCCAACCTTCTCTCTACAAATGCTTCTTATTTGCCCTGCCTGCTGTTGACATGCCAATGGTGGGGGACAGCTGTGAAGATTTCTGTGGCTGCAGAGATAATTCCTCGGTTACTGGACCTCTACTTGTGTGTGAACGCACATACTTATAATCAGCTTGAATACCTCCAAAAATAAGTTTCCCCAAAAAATCCATGTTGGGACAATAAAATAGATGTGTTTTGCCAAAAGAAACTATACCAATACATTTTTCAGGATAACCTACTTACGTACGTGATTTAAAATTTACAAAAATACTGACAATGCTTCAGTTTACCTGAAGGAGCATCTCTACCCCCATTGTTCAACCCAGACACTGAGGTCCAGCGCCAAGGGCCTTCTGGCGGTTCCCTCACTGTGAGAAGTGAAGTTACAGGGAACCAGGCAGAGGGCCTTTTCGGTAGTGGCGCCCACCCTGTGGAATGCCCTCCCATCAGATGTCAAGGAAATAAATAACTACCTGACATTTAGAAGATATCTGAAGGCAGCCCTGTTTAGGGAAGTTTTTAATGACTGATGTTTTAATGTATTTTTAATCTTTTGTTGGAAGCCGCCCAGAGTGGCTGGGGAAACCCAGCCAGATGCACGGGGTAGAAATAATAAATTGTTGTTGTTGTTGTTGTTGTTGTTGTTGTTCAATGATTTCAAGTTAACTTTTATTTGATATTAGATTTACAAAATGGTACACATGTGAGACCATTGATTTTTGTCATTTTATAGTATTTCAAAATAATAGCTCTGAAACAAGATATTGCCAGCATTCAGAATCTGGTGAACTTTTAAAATTTGGATTTTGAATGCCTAAATCAATGTCAACATTTCCAATTTTGGCAGAGTACATGATGAAAGGGCCTTGTAATCGAACTGGCAATGTTAACATTTTTAGTGAGCAATACATCATACTGTATTGACTGGAAGCGAAAATCAAAAAGCTATTTTTGACTGCATGGGATTGCCCATTCAAAGGTCAGGAATGTGACAGTTCTACACTACAGCTACAAAGAAACAGATGTAACCCCACTCTTTTATACTTGTATAACAGTTTTCGTTTGCGTTGAAAGGGAGACAGGACTGTGGCTGAATAAGGAAGGAGCATGGATTAGTAGCTGGCAGTGGAAACTGCATTCAAAGAACGCTAAATAACTCTGAGAATAAATGAATTTATTACCCAGGAGTCACAGATAGAGGTTTGTTGATTGTAGCGTCACATTTAGGACTACATGCAACCAGACTGAGTATGAATGTGAGAAACAAAATGGATAGAATCTATCCTTTGACTGCATCTTTTCATACAAGATGAAAGCATATTTCCAAGACACAGTTTAAACAGTTGGCCTGTTAACAAGCATCTGTCAGCAATGATCTGGTAAATTTTAGGACATTCAGCTATGGAATATACCTCTTGAAGTTATGTAAATTTTACTTTTGTATGGTAAGCTAGTTTCTACACAAACTCTCATCCCCCTCTCTACACTCCATCCAGGTAAGCAAGGGGCATTAGGAGATTGCAAGGACATATTCCAGCCGGGTAGAAACAGTCAAGGAGGTTGTGGAACAGAAGTGGTGATGGGTGTCCCCTGAGGAGACAAGGTGTGGCTGAGGAGGGTGCGTGGTCTTGGAAGAGTCCCAAGGGACAAGACAGAGCAGCTTTGAGTCATTGGGCCTGAAGTTCCCCACCCTTGAGTTATGAAGATGCTTATTATTCATTACCTATATCAGTCACATGGGTATTGACAATATGGATGCACTTGAACCTGGGGGGAGGACGTTACATCTTACAAATTTTTCACCTCAAATAAGATATATTAATCTGTGAGAATAACTGCCTCACATGTTCCTTAAGGTCAATTTCTGTCCCCACCCAATCCTGTAAGAATAATTACTCTTCATAGCTTTATACCACTTTTTACCAACATGGTGTCCTCCAGATCTTTTGGATTACAACCATGGTAGCTCAAGGCTCATGGGAGTTGCCATCCAAAACATCTGGAAAGCATCAGGTTAGCTTAAATCAGCGTTTCTCAAACTTGAGCCTCTAGCTGTTGTTGGACTACAACTCCCATCATCCCTAACTAGCAGGATCACTGGTGAGGGGTGATGGGAGTTGTAGTCCAACAAGAGCTGGAGAACCAAGTTTGAGAAACACCAGCTTAAACTTTTGCAAGGTCAGTTGCGAACTGGTCTCAGAAAATGCAATTCCTATCTATCCCTTTACACATGAAATTTCCAAGCATACCTATTTGTGTATGTACACCTTGCTGCAAAGAATATACGTAAGTTCTTCTTTTTCTATTTTACAATGAGAATATAAATTCTTAAGGAATAGCAGCAAGCCACAAAGTGTCTCTGAGGCCATAATTAGTTTTTCCTCATTTGAGTCAACTTCTATCATCAGACAATCCCTACTGATTGGAACAGACTTGTCTGTTATTCCTTCGGCTTTATTTATCCCTGTTATTCCTGTGGCTTATTTTTCCCATGGCACTATTTATTTTTTACACTTATTACATATCAGTGATTTTAGTTATGGAAAACATCTAATGCCATTTATTTATCTCCCTTGGGCTGCATCCCACATTGCTAGAGAGAAAGGCAGCTCCTACAACCTTCCCGTACCTCATTTCTGCAGCTCCCTGGATGCCTCCACAGAGGGTTTTGGGGGGAACTTACTGAATACTGCAGGCTGTGTCTAACAGGGCTCCAGTAGGAAGCATAGTAGAATCCTGCATGGCTCCATTTCGTGTAGGTGTGCAATTTGTGCAGTTCTGCAGCCCTGTAGGATGCAGCCACAATGTAAGTAAGGACCACCAACACTCTGGTGAAGCTCCTCGGTGGAGGCAAGGGGCTGAAGGCAGGAAGAGGGGAGATGAATTGAAAGAGCTTATTTCTGCTTGTGCAGTGTTGGATACAGAACCCTATACTTTTATTAGCAACTTAGAAAGCTAACCACTGGTCTATGTAGCTCAGAATCGTCTACACTGATCTCCATGGTTTCAGACAGGGGTCTCTTCCAGAACCTATCTTCAGAAGCCGAGGGTTGAACTTTGGACCCTCAGCATGCGACATTGATGCTCTACCACTGAGCTGCAGCTCTTCTCACATCAGCTGTCTTGATCTAATATATTCTCAGTTCCCCTTGTTTTGATCTTTATCTTCCACGGTGCCGTTTCTGATGCTTCTGTCAAAATGCACAGGCCTGTTCTGAACAATCTCAAATGAACATCAGATAGAATCTGCTGCCTGCTTCTGAAGCAAATGCTAAGTATTGTGTTTACATCAGCACTAATTATAGGATATATAAATATGAGCATTTATTCAGTATATTAGCCTTTCTGGTATTTTTATACTAGACCAGATGGCTATAGGAGATTTTCAGTTAATTAAAACATTTCCTGTATTGCTCAGATGTAAAGCTATAAAGGATGTTTTTAATTGTATACAATGTTCAAATATATCTCTTTTCAATAATTTATAGAGAATGGTGCTCCCTGCCATAATACCTTTTAGCTGTAGATGTAATAGTACAGGGACAAGGTGGTTGGATTGGTCAGGGTAATCACCTGCGCTCTGGACCCTTGCCCTTCTTGGCTGATAAAAACTAGTAGGAAGGGGACAGCTGGCTGCGCCAATCATCTGATTAATGCCTCCTTGTGAAAGGGAGTGGTTCCTGCCTGCTTGGAGGCAGTAGTAAGACTCTCCATGGATTCAGAAAATCTAAGTAATTACCAGCCACTTGCCAATCTCCCTTTCTTGGGCAGTGAATGGAAGACAGGTGATCAGTGCCACCTCACCAACCACTATAGCTAACACAGCTTTGGGATGTCATATACTTAAAGTTGATTGGCTAAGAGGCATCATGAACCTTCACATTTACCACATTAGCACCAGTTAGCTAGAATAACCAGAAAACACTGGGCGCTTTTCTTTTTCTAGATAATGGATCCCTGAGAAGGCTAGCACTTTAAAGTACCAAATTCTTTAGCCAGTTCATTTGAGGCCAAATTCTCTTAATGTTTTCATTATAGGTTAGTAGCAGAATGTGCATTAGGTACACATCAATAAACGGTTTAAGCAGGAAGGATTTAATTAAGATAAACAGGCTACTAAATATTTGTTTCCTTATCTAATAGATATTCTTCTTCAGACTGGGTAATACCTTAGTGCGCCTACAAATGATCAGATACAAGAACATAAAACAGACCTTGCGTAGAGCTTTATAACCTTGCATAAATTTTGCTGAATTGGCTGCAAAAAGTCTCTGTGAAGCATGCTACCAATATTTAGCAACCCGTTGATTTTGGCAGAACACTATATATATTTGAAATGCACTCCGGAAAGTGCAGTGTTACGAACCATCTACAAATGCAGTTTTTGAAAAGAAGCCATATGAGCACCAGTCTGGATGAAGGGACTCCCACCCTTCTAGCATAATAAAATGATTGGTATGAAAGGCTTTTCAGATATCTGTATCTTTTAATAATTCACTTTGAAAAGCCAGCAGTAGCTGGAGGCACAGTCTTACAACTAGTGTCAGAAGGAATGGTCTATTGTCTAGGAAAGAAGCAATCATCTATTGTGTATCAATGGCACATGGGCCCTGGGAATTTTCAAGGTCGTAATTCCTTTCTGGAAGTTGGTTTCATGCTGAAGAGCCATAGCACATTGCCTAGGCTTATAGGAGGTGTCATATTTGTTGCCTTATAAACACTATGCTTCAAAAGAGTCAGCAGCATGCTTTAGATTTACCAAGAAATACATGGATTTATTTTTTTTTAAGTAGAAGCCAACTGAAAGGCGCATTCCCCCTAGATATAAAGCAAGATGCAGTTTTCAAACAAATTCCCAAATCAAATGCAAGCCTCAAAGGCTAGTAAAATGCATATAACTGCAGTTGGAAGTAGTCTGGAAACTGAGATGCTAATAAAAATCAAACTGTGAAGAATTGGGAGCTGTTCGAAAGAATGCCTTATTTTCTACAATTGCTTTTCAAACAGCTTAAATAAAAGCTGGATCACCTTTGATGGCAAATGCTTTATTCTTAGCTTTCCTAAAGTAACCATCTCTAGCACACCATTCAAATCACTGACAAACTGTATCCTCTGCAGTTTAGCATGAAAGAAAAATCAGCAACATGAGTGTTTCTTCATGTATTCTCCCTCCCACCCCCCAGGGACAATCACATTTCAGTAACAATATTATAAATAAGCCATACACTACAAATGTGTTCAAGAGTAGGCAGTCTAAGGAAGTATGGTAGCTGCTCAGCTGACGCTGTCATTTGTAAAAAACCAAATGCCAAAACACTTCACAGAATTAATTCAGCCAGACGGCAAGGACACATATAAGTAGCAGACAACAGAGTCAAAGACTTTGCTGGAAATGAAAGTACAGTACGCACAAGATTAACCAAATTCAACAGTCCAAAATCAAGCCACAGTCCTTGCGTATTAATTAAGCTTCAGGTCTGGCCCCAATATCTTACACTCTCATCTTTAGGAAGCTCACCCTGTATTTCAGTAGTGGACAGAAGGCAGCTCAGGATCTCCTGGTGTAATTGGGGTTGATAATTTGCAATGTCCAAACATTCTTAAAAAGAACCATGCGAGGCTGCCAAGGCATTCCTGGCTCCTATTTGTCAAACATTTGTCTCTGTACATCCTGAAAAGATAGCCAAAGATAGCATTTCTTCCTAGGGAAATAGGTAACACTAAAGAGACCCCTGACTGTTAGGTCCAGTCGTGGCCGACTCTGGGGTTGCGGCGCTCATCTCGCCTTACTGGTCGAGGGAGCCAGCATACATGTGGCCAGCATGACTAAGCCGCTTCTGGAGAACCAGAGCAGCACACGAAAACACCTTTTACCTTCCTGCCACAGCAGTACCTGTTTATCTGCTTGCACTTTATGCTTTCAAACTGCTAGGTTGGCAGGAGCAGGGACTGAGCAATGGGAGCTCACCCCATTGCAGGGATTCGAACTGCCAACCTTCTGATTGGCAAGCCCTAGGCTCTGTGGTTTAACCCACAGTGCCACCTTATTAAATCAGGGTCTGAAAGGTTAACAAAATCCCTACAGAAAAGAGCCGTCGTTGACTAATACATGTTCATGTTCCAGAGTCTATATCACTTTGATGTACTTTTACCCTGGGGTTAATCTAAAACGAAACGGTGTTGTCATCCCTGGAGGTGATCAATCTTTCCTGTTTCTAAAGTGTGTTTGTGTAAGAGAGAGAGAGTGTGTGGAAACCACTACCTACTTTCTACACTACTTATCAAGCAAGCAAAACAAAAAGCTACACCTCGCAAACACTGCCTGCTCATAGAGACCATCCATCTTAATAGCTAGCTTTAGTTAGGGACAAGATATATGAGCAGACATAAGGCAAAACAAAGCTCTGAACCAGAAGGATGGCAGGATTTAAACGAGAAAAAGAAATTTGTCAACACAAATTTGTTGGTGGGAATTCTTTGGGGTTGTGCACATTGACACTGCTATTTTGAGCAAATCTCTGTTTACTCTTGGATGCCAATTATTGTGGATTGGCTTAGGGTTTTGCAGCCTTCATAATAATCAAGGCACTAAGGGTACGCTGGCTTAACCCTTGCACCAAGTATATATTTCCATAGGAGTTGGGGGGGGGGGGCGGACTGGAAATAAAAAATTGCGGCCAGAAACACATTTAATGTGATTTGATTATCACAGTGTGCCAGTACAAAACCAGGTATATGTTGCTAACTCCAGCTTTCCAATTTTTCCAGGTTTTTTAAAAAGCAGCAATATTTTTTAAAACAGCTTTTATAGTTTTGAACATAGACTTGGATATGTGTGGACAACAGTAAAATATTAGATGCTTATGGGGAACTAAAAGGACTTAAACCATTAAAGAACAGGCCTTCACTGTTCTCATATACATTTTCATTTCATATTTATAAAAAGTTTATAAATATAACCAAAAAAGCTATATTTAAAAAGAATTAAAAAGGAATATCAAAAAGTACAAAAAAGAAACT
Organism: Podarcis tiliguerta; assembly: GCF_965153285.1. Taxonomy (NCBI): domain Eukaryota; kingdom Metazoa; phylum Chordata; class Lepidosauria; order Squamata; family Lacertidae; genus Podarcis; species Podarcis tiliguerta. Next base: position 44,946,705 of record NC_139542.1, on the reverse strand, counting down.
GTCTCCTACTTCAATGTTACCATCTCTTAACGTACTAAATTCTATAGTCAGCATATTGCATTTGCCTTTAAAAAAAACCCCGGCCCTTATTTCCAGTTTATGTAATTAAAAAAGCAGAATAGTGCCAAAAAGTTGTACCCTTTTGCAAAGTTATGGATAACTGACAGATCATTCTGGCATCAAAGTGAAAACCTGTATAATTTATTTTTATTTATTTATTTATTTATTTATTTATAAAAACCCTACCACTTTAGAAATAATGTTCCCAAAGGTCCTTCAGAGAAGAAATGGAATTCTTATGTCTGGAGGAGTCAGTGGTGCAGAACTAAGGGATGCTGCTGCCAGCTGTTGGTAAACAAATCTAGGAAGTGCCACAACCTGTATTTGATCATGTGTCACAACTCAGTATGGAGGTAAAAGAAAAGCAGGATGATAACTATCAACCGTATTCTCAGGCTACCTACCAACAGCTATCAAATAATGACAATTTTTTTTTTTTTACTGTGCTTAAACAGATAAGATTCGCTGTTTAGGGAATCCTACTGTATTACAGTGGTACCTCGGGTTACATACGCTTCAGGTTACAGACTCCGCTAACCCAGAAATATTACCTCGGGTTAAGAACTTTGCTTCAGGATGAGAACAGAAATTGTGCTCCGATGGCGCAGCAGCAGCAGGAGGCCCCATTAGCTAAAGTGGTGCTTCAGGTTAAGAACAGTTTCAGGTTAAGAAAGGACATCCAGAATGAATTAAGTACTTAACCTGAGGTACCACTGTAGTTAACTTGAGATTCCATTACATTCAAATGCAGAGGAAAGACCCTCTTGCTTCCATCTCAAGGATTTAATCCGTTCAGTGATTCTTTATTATGAAAAAGAATCTTATTTAAAATTCTCTCTCTCTCTCTCTCATGCATGCATGCACATATACATACATGCACGTGCGCGCGCACACACACACACACAGGCAAAATCCTGCCATTCCCTTTCCATTTCAGCCTCCAAGACTGAAACAGTACTCATGTTCCTTTGCTACCTGACATGCTTTCATTCATATTATACTGTTTAACTACTGATTGTGTATGGTAGCTCAAAGCCATAACAATAATAAATTTACAAGAGTTTCACCCTTTTAAGTCACTCCAGTTTTCCCACACTGTTCTTCCCAGAGCCAAGGTATTTAAAAAAAGGTCTAATAGCAACATGCTCATTGAAGGCAAGTTTGGGGGTCAATATTGTAAAGTGAGCTGAACTGAATGGGACCAATATCTGAATAGATTTGAAAGGGTCATGCTTTCAGTATCAAGGACAAGGCTAGGCTAGAACTCTTCTGCACAATGTCTAGTGTCGCAACTACAGAGTTTGTGACCCAACATCAGTGGTCTGAATTAGTATGACACTGCAACAATGTCATTCCAATGAACTAGACTTTGGTACAGACAGAAATGTGTGCATCATTGGTATACAGCAACTGAAATTAATTGTTTTATTATTCAGTGCATCCTGAGCATGAACTAGAAGTACAAGATAGATCAGGGATGGTGAACCTGAGGTCCTCCAGACATTATTGGACTACAGCTGTTGCTGTTCCTGGCCCTGCTGGCTGGGGCTAATCAGAGTTGAGGTCCAACAACATCTGGAGAAATGCAGGGACCCAATCCTTGAGATACACAAAGTATTTGAGGTCAGTGATTGTTTGGAACTTTGTAACAATGACCCTTTTCCACTCTAGCTGAAGGTCTTTCGTCAAAATATGGTAGCGCTGCGTAGAGTTTTTAATTATAATTAATCCAGAAGTGTGCTCTGTCATGGACTGAAAATAAAGGAAAAGAATAGCTACTGTCTGAAAGCCGTTTTGTTTAACAAAGCATAGTTGAAGTTAGCACACAGGGATTATTCCTAGATCCTCATATAAAATTGAAGCAGCAGAAACTTAATTGGCAGCCCTTTCATAGCCTTCTATTAGATAGCCATCTTTATATGAATTGTAATGAGAATTGCTTTTAGAGCTAGTAGCATCTTATCTAAACAGCTCTAACCAGAAAAGCTAAAGTTGCAACCACACTGCCTTGTTTAAAGGAGATAAATATTTTCTTTTAATTCTTGATTAGTCATGATTCAGAATAATCATGTCGAAGCTGCCATTTGCTCCCTAGTAGATTTAGTTATTCCACTGACATTTCTAACCACTGGGAATGCCGCAATTATTTATCAAAAGGAAATATAGCATGTATCTTCCTGCTATTCCAGTTTCTCTTGCACTGTAGTGACAGCATGATTATTGCAACAACTAGTCTTCCAGCCTTAAAGAATTACTAAATAATTAGGAAAAATGAAAAATAGTTTGACTGATAATTAAACAGTATAACCATAAATGCAGGTATATATCAGCACTCAGGAACAAGCATGTTTACTTGAGGAAAATGAAGACATCTAAAGAATATATTTGTGATTGATTTGTTGTGTGTATATGTGTGTGTTTTAAAAACCCTTAGCTACCTACATTACTTGGAGAGTGTTAAACTTGGAAGCATGCAATTTTATTTTATTTTTTGCCTTATGCCTCACAATATTTACATATTTTGACATCTTTCTGTGGAGAAAACAAATAAATGGTGCCAAATGCAAAACTGTCAGTTTGCCAAAAAACAAAAACAAAAAACAGAACTGAGCTGAGCTGAATTTGTATATGCTTTAGTTTCTTGGTGTCCAAATTTGCATGTTTGGAGATGAGGAACCTCTTGCCAAACAGGTAAACAAATCACACAGACATCAAAAGTACAGTGGTACCTCGGGTTACAAATGCTTCAGGTTACAAACACTTCAGGTTACAGACTCCGCTAACCCGGAAGTAATACCTTGGGTTAAGAACTTTACCTCAGGATGAGAACAGAAATGGTGCGCTGTTGGTACGTCAGCAGCGGGAGGCCCCATTAGCTAAAGTGGTACCTCAGGTTAAGAACGGTTTCAGGTTAAGAACAGACCTCCGGAATGAATTAAGTTCTTAACCCGAGGTACCACTGTATGTCTTTTCTTTTCATAGGAATCCTGGACACTGTTCACAGTTTAGAGAGAGTTGCGCAACACCCATCCACCTGAAAGCAGTGCAGACCCTGAGCTCCTACCATATCCCAAAGGCAAATCTGATTCTTCAGATTTTGGTTTAAACTGAGAAATGACTGGGCACAACCCCATCGGTCCTCACTTCTAAGTAGTTGCTTCATGTAGTTTCAGATCCTGCCTCCCTCCCCACCCTAGACCCAGTAACTGCAGTAATCTGGTTCAAATTTAATGGGAAACCTGGGTTATAGAACTGAAGAAATCTTCAATCGCAGCATGCCAAGAAATTACAAGTAAAGGCTTAGTGCAAGTTGACAGACATCTTGTGCATATCTCAACTTAATAAGCCATGATTCATTAAATCTGAATCAGGTCAGGGCTTAGGGCAAGGCTCATTTAAACAATTTATATACCACTTAAATACAGTTGTCTCTAACCAGTGTGTGAGAAACATAACAGGTAAAAATCATACTTCAATGAAAATTTCTGCTGGAATACAAACGTTTTCACTTGGTGTCAGAAATTCAGTTGGGGGTGCTGCTGCCACCTGATCTCAACTAGGAGTTCCGCAGCATTGGGCCCACAATCCTGAATGCTAAGCTCAGTGAAAAGAAACAAACAAAAAAGCCAGTTTCAACAAGGGATGTAAGAGGGCAGTGATTTCCATTCTGAACTGTGTTCGGCACAATCAGCGCTGTTTCCCTTCTTCAGCAGTTCGGTTTTCACCAAATGCTGCATTATTTGTTGTGAATGAATACTAATTCTATTCGCTTGTCTGTTCTCCATTCCTGACCACAGTCAAACACACAAACTGCAGCAATTTCTGCTTTCTTTCATCAGTATTCTCTGAAACCCTCAATTTCAGCTAAGCCTTTCTACAAAGGTTCTGTTAGGGCCAATTCTTCTGCTTCCTTAAGTGGCATTGCTGACACTGCTCTGTGGTTGATTTCTAATACTCCATATAACATCCTATGGGAAAGAATACAAAGAGCTTCTCAAAAATACTTTTGCTTGCAATAATTTATGTTGGGTAGAGACCCTCCAAGGCTCTCCTTAAATTCACTTTGGATCTGTATGTTTCCCTGGGGGTTGGTGGGGTGGAGGAACCCTCCAAATATCAATGCAATCTGAGAAGCTGAAAAGATGGTGACCCTCACCAGCTTATCACCTCCTGTTCATTTATGCTGTCCCTCCCAACTTACTCCACTCCACTTCCCCTTCCGTTGGATGTGGGAGAAGCAACAAGGGCAGGTGAGGAAGAGAGTGGAGAATAGGTTTTCCTTTGCTTCTTATCCTATTGCTGGGTCACACATGGCAACATGCTCTATGTGATAGGGCACGGGTGCCTATGGGAGATGTTTTTCTCCAAAGGATTCTTGAAATTGCAAAAGATGACACAGAAGTATGTTGCCATTTTCTACAGCAGGGATGATTAACCTGTGGTTCTCTAGTCTAGATGTTGCTGGACTGCAAATCCCATCTCTCCTGCCTGGTGGCCATTCTGTCTGGACTGATAGGAAAGTCTGGAGGGCCACACCTGTTTTATTTTTTATTTTGCACCTCCATTCATTAAAAGAACGTGTACAGCAGGATAATTACACCCAAAGGATTCCCTTTTATAAAATGAATTTGGTTTGATATAAGATCCATGCTCTTAGTCATGACAGTGTTGAACCCATTATAACCTCACTTTTATGAGCCTGTTTCCTATTTATTATTTCAGACGGGCAAATTATTCATCACAAGCAATTTATCTGTCACATTTATCATTTCTTTCTCTTCAAATTTATCCACAAACACATCACATTTTTCACAAATGTCTTCATTAATCAAAACAGGTATGCTGGATACTTTGTGAGAACGCAGCTCATTTAATGGAGTGTTCTCATTCGGCTGAATTCATAAGAGATATTGGAATTCATAACCGGAGCTGGGCTATTGATTTAAGCGACCTCACGTGGGTTTGCTTTATTGGACAACTCCCAGGGGTATGGTGGGAGGAAACAGTATCATGGGACGTAGGCTTCCATTTGCTTCAGGCAGAGCTGACACAAAGGTAGGGTTGTTCTTCTGATACAATTGTTATTAAAATAGAATAAACTGACAAACTGGAAAAACCATAAAGGAAAGTGTTGTCATTTTATCGCTGATTTATCACGAGACACAGGAACCTCTTCAGGTGTTACCTTTAAGTGTGAAGAAAGCACATGCAGAGTGGAATGTGGGTTTAAGCATTCTAGCTCTGCCCCCCATGTCATTCCCATGGCTTCCCAGTTCATGGAGGGAGCCTTCTGTATTCAAAGACTCCTCAAACATTTTAGAATCCTGGAAAAGCAAGGACTTCCCCCCATCTTTCCCCCTCAGGACAACCCTGTAAGTTAAGTTAAGCTAAAAGAAAGAGGGAGAGCAAAACTGGTGCAAGTTTACCCAGTGAGCTTTATGACAAGACAGGCATTTGAACCAGACTCTCCTCTGCCATAGTATGGCTAAAACTCATACAATCAATCAAGCACAATTTATTTAATTGGATGAGAACCCAACAGATAAAACACATTTGACAGGAGTCAGATATTACTGTAATCCACTCAGATCAGCTAAGCCTGCCTGCCGAATAATTCATTTTGCTTATTTGAAATTAAGTAAATGGTTTCTTCAACACAGTGGTTTTATTGGAGATGGAATTGAGATGACATTTAGAAAAGAATTATTACTAATCTGGCACAATGTGTCCAATTACTGCTCTTATACTGCTTAACAGGTATGTGTGTGTATCTCCACTGGTTATTTAGAAAATCATCCGTATCAGTGAATTAATATTTTACTATTTGTAAACTATTTTGCTAGTTTGTAGGGATCAATCTACTTACTAATTTGTGTTCTGCAGGTAGAAAGCATATTTAACCTGATTTTCATTAAAGCTCTTAGCTGAATTGACCATTCTGCTGACATTAGACCTTTTACAGTAATGAGGCTGAAATAAGATTGGGCGGTTGCTACTGGCAATATAATCCCTTCACTACCTCTCCCCCAGTCCCATATATATATCTATATATCTATATATCTATATCGTCTTATCCAGGCAAGAGAAATATACCTTTTGTGACTAGGATATTTGGTGAAATCAGTACAGTTGTTAGAGTACTGTAGTTACAGGCAACTGGCCCATTGTTCCCATCAACACCGTGGCTGCTGCATTCTGCACTAGTTGCAACTTCTGGCTTACCTTTAAGGGCAGCCCCACATGAAGTACATTACAGTAGTCCAGCCAGGAGGTTACCAGAATGTGCATAACTGTAGCCAGGATCTTCCTGTCCAGAAAAAGAAACCAAACCAAAACCAGGTGTAGGCATCTCTAGCAGTTAAAGTCACTCTGGGTTCAAGTGACAATGTGGTTCTAGAAACCAACTACAAACTTGCTCCTTCAAGGAAAGTGTCACAGTAGGAGCTGGTGGGGTGGCAGAAGCAGGGTGCTACAGTTTTCCTGGATTCCAAACACAGTATGTTGCTGGTACTGACCAGAGGCAGAAGGACACAGGTGAGGAATAGAGAGCTCAGCTTTATACAGGCACATAATGGCAAAACTGTCAGATTGGCTCCATTGCACTGCACTGCACAGCACCAAGCTCCCTGGGCCTTGCCCCATGCCCTTTCCCTCTTGTAAACACCAGTGATACACTGTGCTTGGAAGCTGGGACATCTACTGGAGCGCCACCCTTCCAGAGCAGGTTGTTCTACCAGATCCCAGACTTGGGAACCACCCAAACCAAAGAAACTCAATCTTGTCAAGCCATGCTAAAGCTAAAAAAAGGACTTCAAATAATAAGACAGCAAAGTTCATAGCATTCTGTATGCTGTGGGTCTTGTGGGATCTATTTCCTTTCCCCCTAGAATTTGAGATCCAATTGGAGCCAGGTGCAAAAGATAAACACTTAAAATTAAAGAATTCACTAATTTAAGAGTCCACTAATTTGATTTTGGGAAGCAGAACTGCACTGAGGTTTTACTCGCAGATTGCATGCCAGACCTGCTTCCTTCATTTCAGCAGGATAATTGGGGGTGGGGGTAATTTGGTTGATGTCACAGATCTGCCAATAGAGTCCTGACCTACCTTTTCCCATCCCCTGCCTTATGCATTGTCAGTATGCAATTGGCACACTAGAAAACCCAAATAGTCTGATATGTGGTAAAGCAAGCATTCAACACCAAAGTACATGCTGACACTGGCATTTGAGGAAGGAGAGCGAGTGCTACATTTTCTTATATCTCTTTTAAAGCATCTAAAATTGCTGAGTGTCATCTGCACATTGTAAAAAGAAAAGAAATAAAACAAAAACCCAAAAACCTGAACAGCCTCCAAACTTTTGACAAAGTGCTGAAACATGAAAAAGAGTGGAAGAAGTGCAAATTCAAAGCTAGTAACCCACTGGCCAAAGTGCTTGGCAATAACTCATCATAAATCATGGCCAAGAATTGCTTCTGTGTTAAGCGCACAAGCCTTCAGCGATCTGTAGCGCTGCCGATTTATATTACCATTTCATAAGAAACAAGGTGGATAGCACAGCCTGGCTTTAATAGCAGACTTGTCATGATGTCCTATGGAGGTGAGAAAGTAGCTATTTGTGAGGAAATAATGATGCAGCTCTACTAAAAAGCTTCTTTCTTCTTAACGTTTTTGTGGGGCTTGAAGCGTTATACAAGACCGGGGGTGGGGGGAGGAAGAGGAAATAATAGGGTTTTTTAAGTGCCTCTGTGTTTTCAGAGAACTACCTTCATAGGATGCAATCAGTTTGCATTAACACACCATCTTCTGACATTTCAGATGAGATAGAGGTAGTTTCCACGTAACATCCTAAGGGCATCAATAGACCTGGGAAAACTACATTTCCCAGGGCTACTGATGCCTGTTTCTGGCACAGCAGCACTCCGGGACCTGAAGGAATGGTAGAAGACAGTAATCTGTACAAATGGATAATCTCCTTTTCCCCCACCATGGCCTCCCATCTGTCCCAGGTAAAATGGGACAAAAAGGGATGTAGATTTACCCAAACAAAATAAAGATTAAATGACAGCAAAGCAGGCTGCAACATCCTTTTATGCTAAACTGGGTTCCCCCCACCTTATGCATGAACTTTGGGTCAGATACTTTTTCATCTGCCGCAGAAGCAAGTCAAGCAGTAGTGTTAGTGAGTAATATCTAGCGCTTAGCACATTACCCCTCATTTAAACGTAATTTAAACCTGTCATACTTACAGTCTGGACAAATGAACACATGTGGTCTGTTTATGCTTGGTGGAATATCAGAAGAAAACAACATGTGCAGCTTAAATTTTATATGACTCTGCTCTTTTTTTTTTGCTCCACTTCAAGCCTATCATATGTGGACAGAGAGACTACACAGATCAATTATGTATTTCAGGTAGATACGCATACACCAGGAAAATTGCATCTCCTCATTGACCATGCACTCAGAAAAGAGCATGCTGATTAACCTCCAATACAAACACTATCTTGGGTTTTGTTTTTTGTCTTTTTGTCTTTTTAGGATTCATGAATCAAATAAAGACATAAAGAGATAGGAAGAAAAACGCTGCAACTCATCAACTGCCCAAGCAGCACCTAAGGGTGCACCTGCACCCACACTGGCCTTCCTTGGTGCCCATGGGGTCCTATTCACCTCACCGCTTCCCATAGCTGAAATCAGGCTTTAAACAAGCCTTCCATCAAGCAGAAAGCTGTTCTGAAGTCTGATTGCAAAGAGTTAACTCTCCCCCTTCTTAGCTGTGTCTCCCTCATGAAAAATGGCCACCGCACTACAATTCCACTTCAAATAAGCTTTCTGTTGGCATGTATACATGGTTGCAGTATGTGTGCACATGCCTGGTTGCAGCACATAGTTGTGGTGTGTGTGTGGTGCATACAATATGTGTCCATGGGCCAAAATATGATTGGCAACCACTAGTGTAACTCATATTTCTGGTTGAGAGCAGAATATACTACCTAAGGTAATACAGTAAACTGTGCACATAGACATACATTCTTTCTTGTTGCTCTGTAGCAATGCTGCAATTTTCTCTCCAGGAAAACTCAGGACCAACCTAAACACTACTAGGCACCACGCAATGAGCTTTTTGGTGCCAATGCATTCCCCTGCCCCCAACGCTGACTGCCATATTGGGGTGGGGATGGTGATCTCCATCAGCATCAGGGCTGGAGAGGGAACAGCCTTCATTCACACATGGTGCTGTCCCAATGATAATGATCTTGGTGGTTGTTGTTTCAAAAAACCCACAACCCAGACATACCTGTTAACTATCGTCTTTCAAACACTAGGAAGCAGGGTGGAAAAAAGTAATAATAATAAAAAGTACTTCCATCTGATGTTAGAAGAATGCATGCTTGAATGCTCCCCTGTTAAAAAATACTCCAACAACTTGACATTAAAAGTCTTGTGGAGAAGGTTTAGCTAAAATACTATCAACTATTATTGATGTATGGGACATTCCTTTTAGACATGGGACAATGTTTGAACATATGACCCCTTAACTGATGTCAGGAGCATCATGTGCTCTTATGCATCTACATCTTGATGGGAGTATATTTTTAAAAAGGAAATAGACTCCTACCTTTTTAAGGTGTAGATGATCAGATATCCCTGAAACTTTATCTTGGTTTTCATATTTCATCACCACACAAATGCACACTTTCACAACTTTTCTGTTCTGGGTATTTCTCTAACAATCATGGGCAGCCAGACTTAAAATGGGCAGTTCAAAAATACAAGTCATGCAAAAGTTGCTTATGTCTGATGTTTTACTATGTTTTTATATGAGCTGTTAAGTAGCCAAGAGTGATTGGGGAAACGCAGTTAGATGGGCAGGGAATAAATAATAATAAAATTGTTATTATAAATTATTATTATGTTGGTTAACATAATTGTAAGGAGCAGCAGCAGCAGACATGTTGCCATACGCCAGCACTGGCAATCAGCCCAGAAGTTGCAAGGAAATTGAATGATGGGGGGAGGACAATGAAGCCGCAGGTGCGCTTGAGCCAGAGAAAGATAAAAGCAGTGTGGGTGCATCTGTTGGAGTGAGTCCCAGGGTACACCCAGAAGGAGAGCTAATAGTGGGAAGTGGAGGGAGAGATAGTAAGCAAAAGCTGAGCGAACAACACGGAGAACAGAGATGGAGATGCAAAGTGAGAAAAGTGGTACCTATATGTGTGGAGGTAGGAATGGAAGAGAAATAAGGACATAGCAGGCAGAGAAGAAGATAGAAAGTGTGTGTGTATGCAGGAGAGGTTGCAACAAAAAGGATTGGAGAACAGTTAAAAAGACAACTGACAGTTGTAAGGAACTTACGGGAGACAGAGGAAATTTCAAAAGGCAGCAGGAAAACACAGCAGGAGTGATAATATAAGAGTCCCCAAAGGGGAAGTTTGGTTCAGCAAAGGGTAATCTGGACAGTCTGTCTCAGTGGAGGGCCACATAATAAGAGTATGTAGTCTTCTTCTTAGCAGGGAATGTCCTGTGGTGAGAAAAGCCTCTAGCATGTACCATAAATGTAAAAGGCAACTCAGGTGTCTTTGCTAACAAGAGATAACCAGGCATTCTGAGGACACCTAGGAGCCCAAGAAAATGAACACTTGACAAGTCTGAAAAGTAAATTTAGTATTCCCAGATCCTCCCTTTCGACACAGATTCCAAGGCTACTCTCCACAGAATAACTTGACAGAAATAATTCTAGATCACGGAGAACCCTCTCCTGACAAGTCGTGTGAAGCTGATGCCAAAAATATCCAGTATCACATTCTTAACAGAAACCTTATTGGGGCAAAGCAACATGAATCATTGGTGCCTGACAGTAACATCACCTGTTGGAGATCATGATGCCTCTGGTGTGAAGCTGGGCTGTAACATTCGTCTGCATTAGTGTTATCAAATTCCCAGTTCTCTCTATGCAGGCTTCTAAATGTCATAGAATGTGACATCTGTGAATGCACAGGTGCATTGCAGCAGCGCATGCCTTGCACACAAATCATAATCACATACCACTAGGCAGTTCTAAATTTCTCTTTTATAAAGCCCCAACAACAAGACACACTTGTCTGTAAACCTTGCAGTAAGGTCATTCAAGGAACTACTGAAGAATTGCTGTCAATTGTAATTTTATTGCTTCTTGTATATTGTATTTTACTGTATTACAATTTCAATGCTACAGAATTCCACTGAATTCACGTTTCAGGTGTTCTTCCCAAACTCACTATACACCACTTGAATGAAGCTCACAGACCACCGGTAGTCCGTGGAACACAATTTGGCAACCCCTGAGTTAGATGAACCAAGGAGCTGACTCAGTATACAGCAGCTTCCTACGCTGCTATAAAGTTGTCACCAGAAAACTTCATTGTGTGCACAGCTTGGGTCGTCTCAGGTTCTGACAGCAGGCAGCATTCTTCCCCCACCCACTTATTCTATTAATCAGCTATCGCTATATTACTTTATAGAGCCTTTGGCACCTTTGTTGTTGAGCTATCTTATATTTGGTTAGATTTGACAAGGGACTCGTTTTGGTAATGTGGTAATTAAGACTTGAACAGATGTCAGCATTAATAAGAGACACAAATGAGGTGTAGGGAGATGAATGTACTGCATTAGCTGTGCTGGCGGGCTAGCCATCACTAATAGCTGTGGATGGCACCGATTCAACAACCCCTTGGTTGAGAGAGCTTTTGGCACAACGTCCTGAAATCAAGTTTATGGACACCAGTGGCAATGGGAAAATGAAGCAAATAAATGTAAGAAAACACAAAAACTAGATAGCATATGCAGAGCTGAGGACTTTCGTTCTGGCAAGTATAGATGCTCCAGAACCAATGGAGCATTGATACAAAAACACTGATGACTTTATATTTAGGAAATTACAGTAATGCCTCATTATAAAGTAATTATAGAATGACTTTCCCCTTTGCTTAATTTCCAATATTTTGCAGAGGTTTAATCTTATTAATACATGTCACAGCAAAATGGTTCTATCATTATAAGTTTAGCAGGCTCCATGCCATGTTGTTGTTTTTTAAACCCACAATACTTTTATTGTGGTTCAATAAGAGTATCCATGTTAATCCATCACAACAAGCAGAGGGAGAGCCATGACCCCATCAATGTTAAGTGATAGATAGAGGAATCAGACGAAGTAGGCTGCTGTCTACAAAAGCCCACAGTACAAAAGCCTGACACCATGTGTCGCAATGCGCTCTGTCTTCTCTGTCATAGAAATAAAGATATTCACACTAAATTACATGCAAAACCCATGTCAGGAAACAAATCTATTACTAGATTAGATATATCATTTAAATTTCACAAATCAAAGGTTTTGCAAAAAAAGCCCCACAAGTCACAACACTTACAACAATTTTTGAAAGCTGCCAGACTATATGACACAGGACATCTGCTGGCAATTAATTCAATTACTGACAAGTGTATTTGATTTTGCTTCACATTCAGCTTTTAGCTATTTAGCTTAAGGGTACTGCTTGCTTTCTATGATTTGGTTTTTTCTCTTTCTTTTTTAAGCTCTCTCTTCTGCACTGCTTCATCCCTTCCAGTCATACACCTTTCTATTCAGCTTATACCAGGGGATCGGACATTTTTACCCTCAAAATGGTGGAGGAACTTTGCTCCATTCAGGAGCTCCACTGATGCAAAATCACTCCAGCAGATTTTGAGCTATTCCTCCCTCCCACTGCAGCAGTGGTGGACTTTGGGCTCTCAAATTTCAGTGCTGTTCTGTGGAATGCAAACTTTTGTTTGGAAAAATGCCCCCCCCCCCTTCGCCTCTATATTCTGTTCTACAGCATTGTTGTGGCGCCCCCTGCAGTGTCGCACCCAGTGCAGCAGAACCGGTCTGGCTACCCTAAAACCTCTTGTGACTGCAGCCTCATAAAACACAGCTTCCATTCCTCAGGACATGATTTTCTTTTTGAAGGTGTGTGTGCTTAAGGGCTTGGAACATAAAATAAACACCACTTGCTCAAGCTGCAATCTGCTCACTAGATCACTGGCTGCAACCCTGCAACATCTCGGTCCCTCCCCCAGTTTTGGACCTATAATGCTCCCGATGTCTTTGACAATGCAAGAGGGTCTGGACTGTATACCCCAAATCCCCCAGCAAGCTCCTCAACCTTCCAGCAGTCCCTAAATCCTGCCCTGCCACCCTCTCCCTTTGCCAAGCTCATCAGCTACAAACACAGTAGCAACAGGTCTGACTGTGACTGTATGGTCTTAGTGGAGGCTTCTGTTGGAGCCCTCCCTGTCAAAGACAACTCCTACATCAGGGAGTTACACAAGGTTGTAAGGGACACTGGACACAAAGGGGAGTATGGAAACTCACAGTGGGATGGTCCTAACCCAGGTGGACATAGGTCCTAATGCATGTGATGGACAGGTGGAAATAATTCAACGCCAGCATCCCCGTGGAAATCTGTTCTTCATCTTTTAGACAGCTGCATATGTAGAGTTATGAACTACAGTCAACAAATATTTAATTGAATGCCACAATGTCAACAAAGTGATTGTATTGGCATGTTCTAACAGTGCTGAATGGGGGATATAATTCTGCAAGATGTTAGGGAATGAAGTTGGGTCGAACTTATTTATTCTTCAGGGTTTACAGTTTCAGATGAGCTGGATGCCATTTATCAAACTTAAATGCATCTTACAGAAAAGGGATTGCCCAAGAAAACTCTAGCAAAGCTTGATAACGCAAGAGGAAATGTAAACAGAAATGGCGAGACGGCTGTTGCCATATATTTAGAGCACTGCTGAACTACCACCAATGGATTACTGCTCATACTTAGAGGCTTTTTAGCTGCCCTGAAGCAGATTATGGCTGAAGCATATGTTCCCTTACACTTCTTTCATGCTGCCCTGGTTATTACTGTAAATATGCCTTATATTTCAAGTGACTTACTGGATCGTTTGGGGAGATAATTCTTCCTTCTCATACCTCCATTATGTACTGACAAAAACACCATACTTGGCAACGGTAGTTGTGTGCCTTTAGATCTCCTTATTCCCTTTCACTTGTTGTTCAGCCAGCAAATGGTTTCTATTCAGTTTTATCTTGTACCAGTTTGGCTGGCAGAAAACGCAAGCAAACCCTATCGCACACTAATCCTCTTTTCCTCATGCTTTTCATGTAGCAGGTTCTTTTGAGCAGGTTCCACGGTTGCGTTTATCCCTGTTCTTTTGACTCCCTCACCCTGTTGTGTCAGACCAGCCTCTCCAAGCGAGACCGCTTCTATCTAAATAGGCTATAGAAGGCTGAAGTGAGGTATGGGTTGTTCTTAGGAGACAAAGTGTCATTCACTCATTAGCCCTCAACTTACGTCGTGTACCTAGCATAGCAAGGAGAGTGAGACTACACCCACCTCACCCACCCTGGCTCCATCCAGTGTTGTGTGCACTTCTGTAGACTTGTTCACACGTTACACAAAACACAGGTGCAAGCTGTCTCTAACCCTTGTATGAAAAAGTGTACACTTGTGGATCTACACAGCTCAACTACAGCTCAGCACAACCCAGGCACACAGACTTTACATTAACTGAACATTGCATGTAGATGATCATACAAGTGTACAGTTCACTGAAAGGAAGGTGTGAACAACACTAGTGGACCCAGACTTTGTGATGTTCCCTATCAGGAGAGAAGCCCATTTCCTTTACAGTATTATGCTGAATACAGAGACATTGGAGGACAAAGCCAGTAGGCACAATGCAACACCAATGGCTGGGAGAAGGAAGAGCCAGAAGACACAGTGCAACTCCCACTTCTGCTTCCAACAGTTGCTGCAAACCACAGGTGGGGACGGGGTGCTCTTGTGCTCAGGTCCTGTTTGCAGATTTCCTATAAATATATGGTTGGTTACTCTGAGCACAAAATGCCGGACTGGGTAATGCATTGTCCTGATCCAACAATCTCTTCTTATGTTCCTATGTTCTTTTATACAGTATAGATTGAGAGAGCTAACCAGTGAACTGCTCTTTTCTATTTACTACCCGATGTTCTTTTTTGTGTGTTTATTATTAAACCCAGCAGTACAGAGCTGCACACATTTCCTCACAAGCATACACTCAGACCAACTTGTTCTTTAACATGGAGTTCTCTGACACTTGTTTCTAAAATCTAATGACTTATCTGCCACCACAAACCTATACTGGTGCTATGCCAGTTTAACCATAATAGTCTCCCTCACATAATCCTAACAATTGGAGTTTGCTTAGCGATACTTTGTCAGCTTTGGGTCAATAGCCCACACTATGAAGAGCAAATAATAATAGTAATCACCAGCCTTTCCCAACCCTAGCACCCTCCCCAACCTGCTGTTGTTGGGCTCTAGCTCTCACCAGCTTCAGCCAGTATGGCCAATACCAGGATGGAAAGGTGTAGCCAACAACATCTGGATGGGGCCAGGTTGAAGAAGGCTGAGTGTTATTGTTCCACATGTGAAGGAATGGTCCTCTACATCTGGAAAAGGCTCTCTAGGCAAAACTCCTTGCTCAAACTGTTGAGCTCTGTAGCCTAGCCTTTCACCTGAAAGTAAGTCCCACTGCCTTCAGTGGAAATTGCTTCCAAGTAATACTAGTTTTCAATCAGTGTCTGATATTTTGCTAAAATATTATGTCTTATCTTTATGTTTCTGTAAAAGAAAGTGGAACTATAAAAGAAACAGGGATGTTCAAAGGTAGAAATAAGGAATCTATTAACACTTGGGTAAGACCCCTAGGTTTTCTGGTACTTTTCATCCTTAATGTTATTCTGGATAAGAGTATTTCTGTAAAATACTAATGACTCCAATCCATTATTGCTTCCAGTTTGAAGACCACATCAAGCTCGGGGAAATGGGTGAGGCCACCTGAATTGTCAGTAATCTGAAACCGTGATTGATTTCAGCCACAGCAATGGTGCTGCTGATTAACCTGACTGTGGAGAGGATCATTTTTACCACATTTTCATCAGTGGTATAAATCTGGAGGCTGTAGATCACTTTGGATAGCCTGACAACCCTTTGCTTAAGGTAGTCGCTGAGTGAGGTCTGGATGACAGGACCTACCAATAATGAGACTGATTTATAGTTGCTTCATGCACCAGGAGGGGAAATGTGTGAATGTTCTGTGAGAGAAAGGAAAGGAACAACAAATATTATTACCATGTAACCTTTTAAATGGCACTTAATTTATGTGTCAAAATATTTTTAGCTCAAGAGAGCCTGGTATAGAACAATCACATAATGAAATGTTGCAGGGATAATTCAACCAAACTGATTGGCAAGAGGTATAAAGGTAAGGGCAAAGGGACCCCTGACCATTAGGTCCAGTCGTGGACGACTCTGGGGTTGTGGTGCTCATCTCACTTTATTGGCCGAGGGTGCTGGCGTACACCTTCCAGGTCATGTGGACAGCATGACTAAGCTGCTTCTGGCGAACCAGAGCAGCACACGTAAACGCCGTTTACCTTCCCACTGATTTATCTACTTGTACTTTGACGTGCTTTTGAACTGCTAGGTTGGCAGGAGCAGGGGCTGAGCAATGGGAGCTCACTGCATCGCGGGGATTCGAACCGCCGACCTTCTGATCGGCAAGCCCTAGACTCTGTGGTTTAACCCACAGTGCCACCCACGTCCGGCAAGAGGTATGGGACACAGCAAATAAAGTATTTCTTCATGCAACACATGATAGAATTGCAGAGATGACCACTGATTCAGATTTATTTATTATTAAAATTAAAAAAGCCAGGTGTCAACAATTTTATACACTCAGAAGTCCAATGAAGTTCTTATAGATAAGTTCATGGAGGACAAGGCCATCAGTGGCTACTAGTCATGATGACTATGCTCTTCCTCCATTGCAGAGGCAGTATGCTTTTGAATACCAGTTGCTGGAAACTGCAAGAGTGCTGTTGTGCTCAATTCCTGCTTTCAGCCTTCACACAGGCATTTGGTTGGCCACTGTGAGAACAGGATGCTTGACTAGATGGACAAGTGGCCTTATTCCACTGGCTCTTTTTATGTTCTTATGTACAATGAGACTTATTCCCAGGTGAGTGTGCCTAGGATTGAAGCCTGGGTAAATATATGGAGAGTCCATATTCAGAGACAGAATACCTCAAGTTATGAGGTGCCTTGAAAATCAACATTCAGCAGCCACCATTGTAATGCTCTGATTTGAAGTTTCACAGGGGCTGGGTGGTGGCAGTGGGGAGCAGGGGGTGTGGGGTGGACTGCCGCTCCATGGCAGAGCATCTGCTTTGCAGGTAGAAAGACCCAGGTGTAATCCCCAGCATCTCCAGGAGAGACCTCTGTCTAAAATTCCGGAGAGCTTCTTCCTGTCAGCATAGTCAATACTGAGTTGGTGGACCAGTAGTCTGACTTGGTAAAAGGCAGCATCCTGTGTTCCTCTAGGCATCTGATTGGGCACTGCTTCAGGAGGTACAGCTTTGATATGATCCAACAAGGCATTTATTATAATCTTGCCCAGCACTGACAGTTGCACTGACAGAAGAACTGTGTGTGTGTGTGTGTGTGTGTGTGTGTACACACACACACACACTGTTTGGAAGTACTGTTATCTATCCAAAGCTTTTGGGATGGGAATCTAAACCAGAAAAGAAAAAAAGATGGTACCTCTCAACTTCAGCCTATTTTATTTTGTCCTTTTTGCTACATTCTAAACAAAGTTTTTACTAACTTTGAAAAGCTCTGCAAGCAATTGTTTTGTGGGTTCCCTCCCCCCCTTTTAGAAAGCTTCCATAGATATGAAAACAAAATCAATAAATATGGATCAGCACTGGTGAGGACCCCAACAATATCAGATCAAAGAGCACACATCTTGTAGCTGAATATATTCTAGTAAAGAAATAGATCTTGATTTCCAGTTTCTACAAAGATACCGGAAAAAAAAATCAATATGAAAATACACACTTAGGTTAACCTTTTTATTCATGCCAGTTAGGAGCTGCCGTGTTGTCCTGCATATCTGAGGAGGTGTGAGATTCCAGGTGGTGTGTGTGTGTGTGTGCTAAGCAAGTGCCTTAAAACTTTGTGCATGAG
The DNA here is from genome assembly GCF_965153285.1 of Podarcis tiliguerta. NCBI lineage: Eukaryota > Metazoa > Chordata > Lepidosauria > Squamata > Lacertidae > Podarcis > Podarcis tiliguerta. The sequence continues at coordinate 44,928,538 of NC_139542.1, read as the reverse complement.
ATGGAGGTGGTGACAAGCGAGTTCTGACTCTTAGTGCCTCACTAGAAGGGAAAGGTTACACATTTCAGTCATGAGACTGTAATTTTTTCCTCTAAGGGCCAAACTAGATGTTACACTTAATGTGCAGCCATCTCGCCTGCTTTGTTGTTGTTCATTAATTATAGTTATAAGGAGAGGATTGTTATCAGAATCATAGTACATGTGAAGGAAATGGCTATTTCAATCCCAATAACAATTTCCGCCTCACCTCAGATCTGTAAATAATAAAAGTAATTAACGAAAGAAAGAGACATCACTACAGGCTACATATTAAATATGAATTATAGTTTCTCCCAAAGATGCTGGAAAGAAGATGCACAACTTACTTTGATATGATCCTCATCTGGACCTTCAGATTTCTCCATAAGACCAATAGGCTGCAATCTCTCATTCCACTCTTCTACCATACATGCTCCAAATCCCTTCCAGTTTTTAGGTGTGGTCTGATGGGTCACTGTCATGCATATGAAAAATACATACGACTTCTATATTGCAGGAGCATACATTCACTTTGACAGTGTTGGATACAACCCAAAAAAAGGAGTCTGTTGAAGGAAAGAGTCCTTTATATAGAACCTGACTAGACTGGAGTCACAATTTTATCTGCAAACTAGGCTAGCATTTAGCAAAGCTCACCAACAATACATACGGCCATTAATTTTGTCCTTGATGGCATCTTAGGAACAACAAGGTTCACACTCCAAGCTTATTTCAGAGCTTAACCACTGTTAAACACACTACAAAATGTTTTTGAACTCACATTACAAATTTATTTTCAGCAGCAAAGCCACTGGCACTAACAAATTACTATATATGCTCCTCATTACAGCTTAAAATTGAAGGCTCCCACAGTGTCAGAGCTGATCAAACCTCTCCAAAAGCCTTTTTATTCCTTGCGACAAGTACCACAGGCTAACTCAGAGCAGTGCTCTTTTTGTTTGTGACTCCTCCTAGTTCAGAGGGAAAACCAAAATCTCCATCCTAGTCACTTTGATTTATTTTATTCTATTTTTCAAAGAACTTTTAATCTTATTTTTAACCTGGATATCCTTGTATGCCCTTCAGAATAAACAAAGACCTCACTTTTTCATTCTGCAATGATATTCATAGTTTGGGCAGCAGAAAGTCAACTTACATTAGTATATAACACCAATAATGTAAGGATGCACTTCTGTCACATAGATGATGTTTTGTTTTTGATGCTACTGGCCTCAGATTTCAATTACGTTTGGTTCAGAGCTCTTCTTTTCTCCCCTTGAAGACATCTGGACCAACCATAACATCCACGTCCAAGTGCTCAAGAACTGTTGGAATAGGTAATTGCTAAATTTAGACCTATATTTTGAGGAAATGTTTTGTATTGTCCAGGACTGGCACCAAGAACTAGCAAAGTGAGACATCTGCCAAAGGCCCACATCCCAGAAGGATGCCCACTTATAAGAGCTGCTGGACACATTCTTCTTCACTACTGCAAGCAGCTTGCTTGTTTGTCTGCCCCTCCCTCGGGCCCAATAAACAGTGGTGGTTAGAAGGAAGAGGAGGAGATGCCACTGCCTATTTGCTCATTGGCTCTCTGCCTGGAAAGCAAACAGGTAGGAACAATGATGATCAAATGTGAAGTGGAGCAGCAGCAGCTGCTCACAATGACAGCAAGAAGATAGACTCACTGGGGGAGTTTTCTGAGGCTGATGGGAGTTGTAGTTCCTAAACATCTAGAGGACCAAAGGGGGTGTCTTGTCCAAGAGTTCACCAACACCGGAAGCCAAAGCTGATATTGTCAACAAGTATGTCATAGAGTATAACAAAAATGACCTGAAAACAGAGACACAACCATGGATGGAGTAAACAGAGAACACTCTTCATATTATGTTCTCTGCAAATTTCCAAAGACGAGCATGGTTAAAATATGACAAGGAGCAGAAAAAAAGGTAACAATACTTTTCAATGAAGTAGGGAACAAGAAGTACAAGTCAGTGGTGCTTCCTTTTTACTGTACCTCCAGTGTGATGTACAAAAAGAAACTTGCAAGTGGAAGACATGAGAGGTGTTCTCACATCTTGTAATTATGCATCTCACCCTGACAGGTTCTTTTTAAGACCTTACACCTCAAATGAGGGCAGAGGAAGTGCAGATCACTTTCTTCATTTAAACGTGTCAAGCTAGTTGAAGAATATCACAGAAACCCCTTACCAGCAGTGGTGTGGTGCTGAACATTGAACACAAGGAGCTAATCAGAAGTAGATTCATTATTACACACACACACAAAAGAGAAGCAATATGTAACATTATATCCACCTTATTAGGATTAGTATGGCTCAAATCCTATGCATAATTTCCTGGGAGTAAGCACCATGGAATTTAGTGGTGCTTACTGCATTGAGCTTTAAGAAATTATCTTCAGCCAACTGAAAAGCAAACTTTAGACTTTAATTAGCAATGCAAACCATCTTGCAAAAAAGTATTAATGTTAGCATGAAGTAGGAACCTCACCAAAAGAAAAAGAAGTATCCAGTCTCTACTCCCACCCTCGTTCTCTGACTTATGTGTAAATATGTCACAAAGCCTCATCATGACCTCATTCATTTGCCAGAAAGAAGATACATCAATTATCCTGGTGCCCAGAGCCATGTTCCCATGCTGCATCTCCACTTACTTGTGGGCTTCCTGTTGGCATCTGGTTGGCCACCATAAGAACAGGATGCTGTACTAGATGAACTACTGGCTTAATCCAGCAGATTCTTCTTATGTTTTCCCCTGTATCCCCACTGGTCACATTAGGATGAAAACAAGGCACAGCCTTACACTGAGTCAGACCATGTGCACATGTAGCTCAGCATCATCTATACTGACTCTCAAGCAGCTTTCTAGCATTTCAGTCTGGGATCTCTCCCAGCCTTTCCTTGGATATTTAGGACCCAGGACCTTCTATTTGGAAAGTAGATGCTATACAACTGAGCTACAACCTTCCTCCAAACACAACAAAATGTATTTCAATATGCCTTTAGCTCTTTTATATTATGTCAATCTGCTCCCAGTTAGGAGTAAACAATGAACAGGTGAATGAGGAGATACAGTATATTCTTGGACAAGGTCTTTGACCCCTTAAATCTCTCTGGCACAGGGGTTGCCCAAACCGTTCCTATAGCTACTCTTATCCAAACAGAAATGTTACCAAATAGGGTGTGTGGGTGTGTGGGGGGTGTGTGGGAGAGAGAGAGAGAGAGAGAGAGAGAGAGAGAGAATGGATAAAAATCTGTAGTACTGCACTGGTTCTGAAACATAGAGACATGGGAAATGCAACTTTCTAACAAGCAAAAGGTGAAAGATACTTCTAACATTTCTGCTAGCTCTACATGAGTGGTACTACACTGACATTGTTCTAAAACTTAGAAAGTTCCTGCAGCAGAATTAACATGTTCATATCTCACTAATGGGCTGGGCTGCGATTTCACAAGAACAGGTGGGAATCTGCCATCTTTTTCATAGGCATCAAACCTTTTGCCAAATAAACCCTAGAGAAGGAGGGACTTGACTTCTGGGGTGCTGGCTTAATCAGCTTTGTAGGGACTGAATCTGTTTAGGATGCTAATTTAGGAATAGACAATGTGAACAAGATTCCCAGAGCCATCAATAGTACTTCCTACGAAGCCTGATTTCACTGAAGATGCTAACAAGTTTCTCCAACTGTAGTTCCTTATAAGAGGGTGGAAGGGAAAGAGATTAGACTTTCAAGGTTTATCACATCAAAGAGATGGGGAGTCATTAAGAGAAAGGAAGATTAATGTTTTGCCAAGGGATGGTCATTTGCATCTGACATGCAACTCCATCAAATTATTTCCATCAAATTATTTCCAGACTATAGGAAAAGATAATTACTTTGAGATCCACAGAGTTCTTGAAGTGGGGTGGGTGGAGCGGAATACTATTCTATCTCCTTTCTGGTGGACTTAGCATCATTCCACCTTATCAATGGATTTAATTCCATTTGAATGATCCATGCCACTTCCTTTCCCCTCCCACATTAGCACTGGTTCCGTGTTTCCTGGTGCTTGTCTTTGAGCAGACGTTTTTACAAAACTGAAGGCTCCAGATGTGGTTTGTCAGCTTCTCCTTATGGATGCAGGTTTACAAATGACAATTTTTACAAAAAGATGAAGAAAGGGCTTTTCCTTCAAAAAGAAAAGAAATCGCAATCAGTTGCATGCAGTCCACTTTACTTCAGCTGATGGAAACTAGAAGAGACATTTCCTGGAGCAGCATCTAATTCCCAGGACAAAACATAAATGTTCCTTGCAAAATTGATAGACTGGCAGATATGGGTCAAAGTAGTTTTCGGTAATGCAGCGAGGGGTCATTAGCTGTTAGACTTTCTCCATAGATTTGCATTATTTTCATCGTTCGACTTACAGACTCTTTAGGAAGCAAACAAGCATCCCAAAATGACAGTGTTTGTTCCTTTAGAAGTCTGAAAGATTTCTTCCTAGTTTGCTCCAAATGCATAAAGCTATTACATGCATAATGTTTAGGCTCATAAGCACGAATTGTATAAATATGTAAATCAGGTTAGTGGTTTTATACACAATATTATTTTCTCAGTGGTGGAGGGGGAAAAGCTGTGCAAAAGTTACTCAACAGTCTTATCTGGTACAGATGGTTTTTGGTTTCCTCAAAGGCAAGCCCATGAGGCTCAGTGAGGCAGTCATCTTAGGTGACAGGCTGGGAACAGCTGGGAGACACAGCAGATCTGGGCCCCCAAGGAACATGCCACTCATGACTTCATCCTCATCTGCCCTTCCCCACCATTGCTTGTTCCTCTCTGGTCTTCCCACCCCACAATAACTTTCAGCATGCAGGGGCTTCCCTGAGCCAACTCCAGTTGCCTCAGGCGGTAGAGACAGCGGTGGCGGTGGAAGGTGGGGTAGAGGGGGCAGAGACAGGGATCTGCCATTTTCTGTTTTGCTCTGTGGACATCTCTGAATCTGCAGCTATAGGACTGAGGCCAGATACACATACAAAAAACCCCACCTCAATGTGTATGTGTTATGGAAGCCCCAGATATCAAGGGCGTGGAAATACAAGGTAAAACCTACAAACTAAGGCTCTTCGCAGACAACCTGATGGTCATGAAACCAGACCCCATAAACACAGCAAGCACCCTAACTAAAGAACTCAACACATTCATAATGGTGCCATGCCAACAAGTAAACTTTGCACATCTGAGGCTATGGGCTTTAACAACCCCCTGCATTCACCAACATCAGAAAGATAAAACTTTGCTGCACCACTTTCAGGTACCTAGGGGTACAAGTAACCAGAAACCTCAATAAACTATATCTCCACAATTACATGACCCAAGAATTTTGGGGGATTTAATTTGTTAAAGGTGCCGAGAGTTGTTATTTTAAAAAGGTTGGTGACAGATTAATGCAGAAATGGGGCAGAAGGAACTTATAATATGAATGAGCGTGTGTGAAATTGAGACAGACAAGGCAGACTCATCCACCTGACAACTCTAGCAGTACAGGGGATGCTCTTTGAAAATCTAAGCTCAAGGCTCCCTTAGGTGTACATAACACTCTGCATCCTTTAGTGCCTGATCCTAATTTTAAAGAATTCACAACCATTTTTCCAGAGGCATTCTGAACAGAGAGCTTTAGAAGTATCCTTTGTAGAATTCTAAGTATGTGGCATTAAACAAGCTTTTGAGAAGATGACCCCGTGCCTTCTGAAAATAAAAATTGTAGGTGGAAAGTCAATGAAATCATAAAACTTCAAGAATACTGCATGTCGCGAGAGAAGAGAGCTACGTATTGATTGCTTAATCAATAAGAAATCATTAAAACATTATTTTCTGAAATCTGCTTCCTGGAGGGCTTCTTTCCTGCCGTGAAGTATAGTGCCTTATAGTGAGGACTTGCAACAACAACAAAAAGGAGCATTAAAAGGATTCAGAAGAAAGCCAAATAAATCTACATTCCAAACTTTAGAAATAAATAAATCATGCCCTGGGTGTATTTCCCTGATTGGCAACTAATTTTCCACGGAGTAACATCTGCAGGGGCAGCAACATTGCCTTTGTCCATTAACTCACTTGCCCTTAAGCCAAGACAAGGGCAAATGGGTTCTTTAACCCTCTGCTTTCCAGAATGAACAATAACAGAAGCTTTAATAATAATAATAATAATAATAATATGCTTAGAACTGGCTATGGCCATCTCTAGAAAAAACAGCAGCAGTGCTCCACCTCAAATATAGATAGGGACACAGGCACAGTGAGAAGCAGGAAGGCCAACTTGAATAAAATATTGGGGGCAGATAAACACTGTCCCATATAATCAATCACATAATGAGGCACACATAGTGAGGTGAGGTGAGAATATTCTCGGGAATGAAAATATTCTAGAGAAAATTCTCTGCTAAAAATTCTCCAGAGAATATTCTCCACAAACTGTAAATGTAAGAATCAGTTTTACAATCCACATTTTAAAAAAATCTAGTAAATAAAAAGCCAAGCTGCGATATTGTCAGTGTAAGTAATGAATAATGATTTTTTTTAATCCAGTTACATTACTGGGCATTGTGTCATTCACCATTGGCAGTTCTGAAATATGAGCTACAGAAAACATTTTTAAAAAAGCTATTCATTTTGCTATTCAAGATATTTTGGCAGAGCTGGCAACATATCGCGCTAAGGAAGATTTTTTAAGCAAGTCATATGCATTGAAGTTGGTTGAAAAGTGGATGCAGTGGTTTAGCGGAAGGGAACATGCTTTGGTTCAAAGCTTAGCAGAGTGGCTGTGGACATTTTAAATATGCCACCAATGACAGCTGCATGTAGCGGACCTGTTTTTTTAAAAAAATATTCATTTACTTTAAAAGCTACATTTCATACAAACACAACATAATTAGAATTTGAGGTTGATGGTAAGTATATGGTTAATGGCAGGCTTAGTGATTAAAGTGAGTCATTCACGTTGAATTTTCAATTTCAAGTTTCGTGCAAAAAAAAAATCAAAGAATGTGAATTCTCTGCCTTGCCCCTCTGAATAAGAGTATCTGTACAGTTTCTGGTTGCCATCTGAACAAGTTTACCCATGAATAAACATGTATATTAACTAATTATATCATTTTCAATGCATTAAAATGAATATTCTCCTATTTTAAATGAAAATTCTCTAATATTCTCATTCATCGAAAATATTATCGAGAATATCACTTGGCACACACAACATTTGAATGGCAATGCTCACCAACTATTTTGGGGAGTGGCCCCCTCAAATATTTTATATGGGGGCTGAAGGAACCTTGAGTCATCTGGTTAAACCCCCTGAAATGCAGGAATTGCAAGGCAGGAGTGCCTGGCGTGTTCTGGTCCAAGTCAGGAGTGCCTGGTGTGCTCTGATCCATGAGGTCACGAAGAGTCGGACACGACTAAACGACTAAACAACAACAATGCAGGAATCTCAGCTAGATCATACAAGACCCAACCTCTGCATTAAAATGAATGAGAGTCCATTTCTCAAGGGAGTCTGTTCCACTGTTGAACAGATTTTACTGCCAGAAAATTCTTCCTGATGTTTAATCAGAATCTCCTTTCTTGTACCTTGAATCCATTGGTTTGGGTCTTAGCCTCCAGAGAAGGAGAAAACAAGGAACCATTAGCGAGCACTCTTTGGCTTCGGCCAGTCAACCAGCCACAAATCCACCTAACAATGAAATTGCCAGAGCAAAGAAACTTGTCCTTTGGAAAATAACATGTTACCAGACCATCAGTGCTACATACTCTCAAAAGGAAATAAAAAGCACTAGTCTAGCATTCTGTTTTCACAGTTACTGCTCAGATTCCTGTGCCATGCAGGATGTGAGCACAATAGCACTCTGCCCTCCTGTGGTTTCCAGCCACTGATATTCAGAAACATGCTGCAGGGGCAGAACATAGTAATCTTGGCTAGTAGCCTCTGATAGCCTTCTCTGTTAATTTGTCCAAGCCTCTTTTAAAGCCCTCCAATATGAAAAATTACAGAACCATTCCGAACAATATGTATAGACCTCATTTTCATTAAAAACAACAGCAACAAAGCAGTTTACAAGGGTTATAATACCCTAATATGATTGTCCCATTATGAAAACCAACTTTTCTTATCTAAGGCAGATTTTGTCCATTGCGAGAAGCTGCCCTTGCAGTAGGCTCATTCAACTCGAATGGAGTGCTATTTGTATCTGCCACCCTACTGATATTTTCAAATGGGGTGTGTGTGTCATGTGCTGACACTCTTGATGGCAAAATGGGGAGAAAGGGACAGGGATGAAGTGTGTCCCTACAGATGGCAGGCACCCTGAAATACACTGGAAAATCTGCTTGGGAGAACACAACCTCCAGACCCACCAGGAGTTGAACGTCCCTGTTGCCAAGCGATGTGGACTGCCAAGACCAGTTTCCATTCATGAACTCTCATCTAATAATAATAATAATAATAATAATAATAATAATACATTTTTATTTATACCCTGCCCTCCCCGGCTAGGGCCGGGCTCAGGGCAGCTAACACCAACTATGAATTACAATAAAACATGATAGAAACATACAACAACAAACAAACAATTAAAATACGGCTTAAAATACAGATTAAAATGGAGCCTCATTTTAGTAGCAGCCCATAAATCAAGACCATAAAAGGAGGAAACATCAGATATTCACCCGAGCCAACTATCCATTCTAGTGCTACATGGGCCAGCAAAAAAGCCAAGGGAAAATTTATATACCAAATCCCATATAAGGGGTCAGAGTGAGTCTAAGCCAAAGCCCAGGCGGAACAGCTCCATCCTGCAGGCCCTGCGGAAAGATGTCAAAGCCCGCAGGGCCCTAGTCTCTTGTGACAAAGCATTCCACAACGTCGGGGCCAGTGCTGAAAAGGCCCTGGCCCTAGTTAAAACCAATCCAACCTTCTTGAGGCTTGGAACCTCCAAAGTGTTGTTATTTATGGACCTTAAGGTCCTCCATGGGGCATACCAGGAGAGGCGTTCCCACAGGTATGAGGGTCCTAGGCCGCCAAGCCTAGCAGTCAAACTAGCAGCCAGCCACTTGCTTCCTTTTAGCCTGGGGTCTAAAATCTAGCCATTAGGCACAGAAAATCTAGCAATTAGGCAGGGATTCTCCAAGCTGAATTTCTATCCCCCTAGCAACTCTATAAGCTGCGGCACACTGGCTCCTGACAATTTCAAGGGGGAATTTGCATCAGCGAAGATGTGCCCTGTAGTATGCCTCCTCTAAGCTTAATTTCCCATTAGCACAGGGAACCAGATACACTGGTCCCTCCGGGTGCAGATGGGATCCATTCCGGAGGTCCGGTCGGCTCCCAAGGTTTCCGCAACCTGAGGACCACTTCTGTGCATGGGCAGACCGCTTCTGCACATGCGTGCGGGGCGAATCCTGGTAAAATACTTCTGGATTTGCGGTGCACACATCCCGAAGTTTACATAACCAGAGAGGTAACCGGAGGTATGACTGTATATGCTTGAAAACCCAAGGGTGGGGTTGGGGAGAACCATTGGCTTTAAAAGGAATGGCATGCACTTAACTTTCTTTAACTTGTACACCCTTTATGACTATACTACAGCTGTAATTTTCACCCCATTTAGGTTTGGTGTTAACCTCCCTTTCCCCTTAATGAGTCATGACTATATCCCATGACGCCTTCACCGCAGCCAGGTCGAACATGACAAGGTGACTACCAAAGACATATTTTTGCCTATTTTCTTTGAAGAGTATTAATTATTGCAAAGAATAATTTAAGAACTAATTTAACGTGTGTGCACAATGCAGCGTCTAACAATAGATCTTATGCTAATCTTATTCAGTCTTCAGGGAAAATAGTCTCCTGCACAATTATCCATTTTTCTGTAATGATGATGCTGGTTACTGATACACTGAAACTGTAAATTATTATGTTGCACAATTTAGAAGCACATACATAAGGCAAAATAACGATATATGATTGATTTTTCTTAACACTCCTATCACATTAAATATTTCAACTGCATTCAGTAAAAAAGGGATTTTAGGCTCAATTATTTTTCTTCTGTGCACTGAATGATAAGTGGGCAAAGTATGTCATAGTCATTTGAAGGGGGAGGACGTAATTGGGAGTGGATAAAACAGCTACTTTCACTGTTAGTCATGTCTGGCTGCCCTATTGAGATATCAAAATGAACTCTATTCTGGAACGGGAGGACATGGTCAATTATTTTTAGCACAGAGAAAAAACGAAAAGCATGTTGAGGTGGCGTGCATCTTTATAGTCAAAAGAAAAAGCAAGATAAACACGGAATACACCAATAATGGTGGTGATCCTATTGGGAGTCAAAAATAGTGGGGCTCATATGGAAGCAGTCTTATGTGGGCTATAGCAAGAGTCTTCCTGAAAGCATCGTGTGCTGCCATTCCAAGCAGTGAACAGCAAATCCCTACCCATGAATAGTTTTAGCACAGACTGAGGCCAATGCCCACAAGCTATGCTCGGCTCAAGTGGAGGACAAAATAATCCTAAGAATCAGCATTTGGGGTCTTGGTTCCATTACCTATCAGGAATGTGATAGCTACTGAGTCTTTTTCTGAATGTAAGAAAGTCATTTCACTGTAGGGAATAGTATACCATATATATTCCTCATACATCCATTGTTCAGTGGGGTTTACTCCCTGATAATACAGTGGTACCTCAAGTTACAAATGCCTCAGGTTACAAACTATGCTAACCTGGAAGAGTTACCTCGAGTTGAGAACTTTGCCACAGGATGAGAACGGAAATTGTGTGTTAGCGGGGCAGCAGCAGCAAGAGGCCCCATTAGCAAAAGCACGCCTCTAGTTAAGAACAGTTTCAGGTTAAGAACAGACCTCCGGAATGAATTAAGTTTGTAACTAGAGGTACCACTTTAGTGCATAAAATTGGAGTCATATAGTCTTTATTACGGGGGGTGGGGAGGGACAAGATTAATCCCAAACATGAATCTATAGACGGACAAATCTGTCGATTTCAGTTCTTTACATTTCTCATTTTCCCCCATGTTAAAATGACACCCAACATTTCCACAGCAAGTTGCATTTTCTAAAAAAATACTCCTTAAAATTATTCAGTAATTTACTATGAATATCTAATAAACATTTTTATTTTAGTTGTTTGACTAAGATACACATTTTTGTTGGCAGTCCCCCCACCCCAATATACACATTTTTCAAACAATTTCCCCCATATCTAATTCATTTTTGTATGTTTTTTAACTAATGTATTTATATGCACAGGTTATACTAGTAAATGCATATTTGCAAACATTACTTGGCTGCAAAATTTCAGAGAAGTACACATTTCAAAGTACGGCTGTATTTCAGTTCACCTCTTGTTTCAGAAAGTGAAATTAGGTAAGTTCACCACTGAATAAATATTTCCCTAATTCCTTACATGAATCACAGACGATGTGTTGTAGGAGTAGCTGTGATTGCAGACTGACATTCTGATTTCAACCATAGTTTGGTCAGGGTTTACTTTTAGTAGCCTTGACAGAAATTATCCGGACCTTAATAGATTAACTGTGTAACCCCATCCATGTTTACTTACTGGAAGATGTTGACATCTGTCTGTCTCGAGAGACAATGGAGTGCCCCTTGGGGGTAAAGGCAAACTGCTGCATTAGCAGCACTGAAGTGGCTTCCCCGAAACGCAAGCCTGGGCAGTGTGTATGGAAGTCCTGGGATTTCCAGACAATAAGACACCCACACCCGCCTCACTGATACGGTCCAAAGGAAAGCAGAGCAATACATTTGGCACAAGCTTAGCTGCAGGAGTTGCTTGAAGGATGTGTTCAAGGTGCCATCCAACTGCCTTAGGGACTCCACTCCTGATTTGTATAGGGTGTAGGGTTTACTCCTTACCCCTTTTTTCTCCCAAAGATGTCCCACAAGGCAGCTGAGGTTTAGGATCAGAGTTTTACTTCTCCTAGATGGGCTACCTTCCCAGGTTGATGAGCCCCAGTTGCCTCTCACTTCTCTTTACAGCACCTGCAAAAACCACCTTCCTGAATGTTAGACATACTCAATCTGCCAGAGACTTTCTACGTATGCAGGGGAAGTTCCTAACATACTGAGGATTTGAGACCCATCAGCTACACTCAACTGGTTTAGCTGGCCATTTCAAGTAGGTCTCAGGGGGTGGTTGCTGTCGCACACTGACAGCTTCTTGGAGCCAAAGGTAAGAGCTGAATGCAGGGTGGAGGCCAAATGTGGACAAACCACCCCAGAAGGAACACATATCCCCCACCAGAGATACTGCCCCTTCCCTATACACCACTGTGTGGTAGTAACACCATTGTATTTAGTGGGGCTTATTGCCTAGTAAGCATGTACTGTATTGTAGCCTTTGGACTGCTGTACTATATATCTAGTCCCAATCAAACCCTGGGTTTCTTTGACTCTACATGATTTCTCCTTTCCAGCAATTAACATCTGATTATTAAAATTAAGCCAAGCAATGTCACACTTTTATCAAATGGGCTATCAGCCGATGATGGGCTGTCTTTCTGCAACTGCTTAGGAGAGGTGTTAATATTCTTTTCAGCAAGGAGGTATTTGAAGGTCCCCCCCCCCCATATGATATATAAAAGGGAAAGAACAGACAACTCATTTCAAAAGGTTCCTAGATATGAAGGAGAAGAAGAAGGAAAAATCCTGAAAACGCGTAAGGGAATTCATTGGCATGACAACTCAAAAATGAATATATTTCCTGCGTGGGCTCTCACAGTCAAACTTGCATGCTTTAAAAACACACATAAAAGAACTTATGAAAGTGATATGCAGATTGACAAGCTATCCCAAGCTTCCCTATTAAATCTGTTCCATCTGTTTAGGGCATCGCTTCCATATCATTTCGTGCAGCCTGTTTTGAAAGATATTTACCAAAAATGTCACAGGAGACTAGATGCAAGAACTTTCCTTGCTTGGTAAATGTTTAGCAACAATTGTAAAAGCAGTATCTTTGACAGATGCATTCTGTATTGAGTTAACTCCAGACCTATTGGCAGAGTTGCCAGCTCTGGTAGATGTATCGATAAACTGATGCAGCTTCCTTGTTTTAATAGATATTAAGTTCACTCTCAATGTTAAACTGATGCAGAAGTGATCAGAAACAAAATTTATGCTGTGTATAGGATTGTGTTTTTACAAAAAAAAGGTCATTGCCCCATTTCCAAGCACAATATTCTGCAATATTTCATCATTTCCCAAAGAATGTGTTTTCTAGAGTTAATGTCAATTATGATGTAGTTAAATTGTATGAAGTAGGTATGTTATCCTATCAGAGGAATGATATTCACTTGGAGGTCTTCTAATACCTGGATCAATATGAGCTGCATAGGCCCTATTGCTGTGCCAGAGAAGTTAACTTCCCAAGTAAGCAACGAAACCCAAGAGTACAATTCAGCTATGATGTAATGAGAGAGTAGGGACTCAAAAGTTGAAGAGTGCCGTTTCATTTCTGCAGTATGGAGACAAGTAGGAATATCTTGCTTTTCTAAAATGCCTTTCATCTGAGATTCCCACAGCACTTGATTTATAATTATTCAAATTTCTTCACATGTCTTACAGTGCTCATTACAGAAAAGGACAAACTGAAGAACACAGACTTGCCTGAAGTCACATGAATCAGTGAGCTGAGCTGGGAATGTGACAAAGTAGTTTCATCAACTCATACACCCCTATTCACACTTTACTACATCCCCATATGATTGTCAACTAATCAGAGAGCTGCAGAATGTTGTTTTACCCTAAAAGTCCAACGATGCACATTCTTTGTTATCATTCAGAGACAAGATTACTTGCGTTTTGTTTTTGTTAAAAAAACACCCAAATACAGATTGACATGAGAATCCTATTCATATCTACTCAGAATTAAGCTCCATTGAGTTCAGTTGAATTTACACCAGGTAGGTTTGTACAGAATTGCAACCATAATCTGATTTTGGCACACTGAAGTCAGTGATCGGACAGTAAGTATTTGCCTCCCTTTAAAGACACAGGCAGCTTCTTTATATCCTTTGTTTGTCTGTTCCATCTAAACTATATATGTTGATTAGATTTTCCACTTGGACATCTTCAGAAGAGACAAGCAATTATTCTGGTCCCTGCATGCATATTTCTTCATAAAATCCCAGCACTGGAAAGGGCTTGAAGTCTAACTAGTGTATCTAATCCAGAATCCTGCTGCAAGCACATTGCAGAAGTGTACCCTGGGTACCCTGTACACAGATTATTCTACATGAATCCTACAAAGAGATGATGCTAAATGATGTGCTGAATTTTTATTCCCTATTTCAAACAGTTCTTCATCAAAATCTCAACGTATCAGTATTTAGCCTAATTCTCAATACAGTTCTGGAGTTTTACTGGATGTAATAATGTGAATGCTGGGGAAGTTGCTCAAGGCTGTTTTGGAGCCCAGAATAGATTGACTGGAATCATGGTATATTTTAGTTAATCATTAATACTTTCCTGTCCCCAGTCAATCATTCTTCCCAGAAAGCTTTTATAAGAGTAAATGGGAAAGGACCAAACAAACAGGTTGCAGGTTACATCAGTGGCGTAGCGTGGGTTGTCAGCACCCGGGGCAAGGCAAGTAATTTGCACCCCCTAACCCGTGGATTTGCGCCCCCTAACCCGTGGATTTGCGCCCCCTAACCCTACCCCCCAGATGTTGCGCCCGGTGCGGCCGGCCCCCATTGCACCCCCCACACTACGCCACTGGGTTACATGGAATGGTGTAATCTGTCAGCATCCTCAGACAACAATAACTAATAATAATTTGCATAAGATCTACCAACTGGATGAATTCCTGGAAAAATCCCATATTTGTACTGAAAGCAACATGGCATCCAAATCAGACCATGTGCTGTTGCTTACATTTCATGGTATCTTTTATTACTTGATTGCCTTTGCATGGTGTGCTGCTTTAATTAATGTTGCAAGCTACCTTGAGAATTATTGAAAGGTGGCCCAAAATATTTTAAATAAACCAACTGCTTTCCAGCTGCTTGTGATGGGAGAAAATATGGGACTGATATCGAAACCATAAAACAGTGCATCCCACGTGACAAACAAAAAAGATCTATGTAGTCGATCGAGTATATATTGAAAGATAGGACAGTAGAGGAAGTGAAACAGGAGCAGAGATTTAGTATCAACAGAAAAGAGCTATTGACTGTACTAGTGGGTAGGAAATGATATCGTCCTATATCTAAGTTTGGTGGAAGGCAAGAAAGAAGTGAATGTAAATATATAACCCACCTAACATTCAAACAAAGATTAATGAATGAGAAATGGTTTCATCACCAGTTTCTTAGCAAATGTGGATATTTGGAAAATCCCCAGTAGAAAAAATAATTGAGATCACCATCCTTTTTTTAAAGCAAATAAACATAGGCCATAAACAAACCTGAAAGAAAAGGAAGAATAATTTAGAAGAAACAGAGACTGTATCCTGAAGGATAACATCTGCTCCAAGCAATCTTTAAAACTCCTGTGAAATTTATTGTGAGAGCACATCAATTTGAGAAAATTAGAATCATAAGGAATAATTAGCAATAAAGATTCATTTTAGCAATAATTGGCAATCAGCTGATGAAATTCATAGCTTGGGGTTGTTCAGGCTGCAAATTACAGCAGTTTTATCTAGAATAGTATTTATATGGTGATGATATTTTTTAACGTATTTCATTAACCCATACGATATCGATTTTGGAGATGTACTTTGCCTTGTATATTTTTGGAGCTTAATATGCTGTTGTAAGTTTGGAAAAATGAACTAAGCAGAATTACAGCGAAGTGTGCACACATAAAACTACCCATCCCAAAGAATCATGATAGTGACTGGAAGGACAGATCCTGGAGCTGAGACTCCAATACTTTGGCCACCTCATGAGAAGAGAAGACTCACTGGAAAAGACCCTGGTGTTGGGAAAGATGGAGGGCACAAGGAGAAGGGGACGACAGAGGACAAGATGGTTGGACAGTGTTCTCAAAGCTACAAACATGAGTCTGACCAAACTGCGGGAGGCAGTGGAAGACAGGAGTGCCTGGCGTGCTCTGGTCCATGGGGTCACAAAGAGTCGGACACCACTAAACAACTAAACAACAACAACACTATCTCTAACACTAGTGTTGACAAAATGGGCCATATAACCAACATCAATTTATAACACAGAGAGTGTATCAAAAAGGATCAAAAGGACAATCTGTACAATTCAGATGAAGTTAAGTTTCCTGATCTGCTTAAGATCACTGTGAACTAGCCCTTCAGCCCAGGGAAATGGGTTATGAAAGGTGGGAGGTGTGTTTGTGCAGAATCTTGAGCTAGTTCTGTCTTGACGTATACAACTAAAATGAGTAGTTCAGTCTTGCATGTGGCTGATAGTATTTTGGCTTAATACACAGATTAGGGCCTCTCAAATAGAGGACTTCTATGGACTCTCGATATTATCCATTAGCACAGCTTCACATAAACTTCACTGGAATTCAGGGGCTTGTGTTGGATTTAGTAAATTGTGTCTAGTATCAGAAGGGATGCATTAAGATAGCAATTCTTAATTTAAAAAAACTTTGAGCATTTTCATCCTCATATATTCAGGGGTACATTAAAAACCTTTCTAACGGCAGAAATGGGGTTTCATCCTCCTATCTTTCAAACAGCATTTGAACTGTTGCACGTTACAGCTCATATTATTTTTAATCTTGCCTTTAAATTATTCAAGACGGACTGCGAGTCTCCATTACAATTTGGTCAGGCAAAAATGGCTGATGATTACAAGATATGCAATGTGACGCATCATTAGTCTTTCAATGCAGAGAACGCATACCTTTTTGAATATAACATGTGGTATTTAATTAACAAAATTAGATAAGGCAAAATGTGGAATGAATTTTTATTACTGCCAGAGATTTTTGGTAATGATACTGCATTGGAATGAAAATGCTGCATGCAAAACTCCATTGGGATACAGATTAAAATTTTCAGGGTTTTCTCCCTCCCTCCAAACCTGAAGGTTATATCTCTAATGTTATTAAAATCATGGTGCTATTATCTTTCAGCTCATTCTCTCTGAATACCTATAAAATAGTAGACATTAAAATAAAAATTACTCATTGTGCCCAAAGCCATTTATTAGCAATGGCCCTTCAGGGTAAAGTGTTAATATTTTTACCCAATGTATTGAATATAATTTATCCTTTGTAATTTTAAGCTTCTCTTCTTTCATTAGATATCAGATTGACAATCATTAGATTTTGTGTAATTCGAACAGAAACAGTAAGGCAAAATTGATTCAAAGTAGGCAAACCCAGTGTTCTCCAAGACAAAAAATTCTTATACAATTCCCAGCATTTTCCGCCTTTACTCTTTCTTTTAAAAATGAAACTTCAGAAATGAATAACTACACTGGAGAATAGGCCTACATCAGAGCTTTCCAAACTTTTCATGTTGCTGACACACTTTAACGACATGCATCATTTCGTGACACTGTAATTTAGTTTTACTAGCAAACCAGGGGTTAAACTAACCCCTTTCCAGAACTGAGAGGAATGTGGGGAGCTCCCGCCTACCTCAATCTGAAGACCTCTGGAACCTTGTTTGTTTGTTTCAGAACTATTGTTTTAGCTCATGCACATGTAGTCACTGAAATGATTAAATGGCTACAGCTGACATCCCCCACACACTCACCTGGAAGCAAGTTCCATTGGATTCAGTAGGGCTTATTTCTTAGCAGATGTAGGACTGCACTGTAAAATCTGTATGATTGAGTCAAATTTCTTTAATCAGTTGCTAGTCCTGTTTTTCAAATAGGTTAGCACCCTTATATGTTTCATAAGAGTCATGGCTGACCCACAGTGGAAATGCAGGGGTGGTCTTGGAGAAGCACCATAGCTCAGTGGTATAACAGCTGCTTTGCATGCAGAAGGTTCAATCCCCAACATATCCAGGTAGGGCTGGAACAGAATTCTGTCTGAGACCCTGGGGAGCAGTTGGCACTTAGTGTGGACGATACTTAGCTAGATGGACCAAAGGTCTGACTGGGCATAAGGGAACTTCCTGTGTTTGTATTGGCCATTAGTACTACAAGAAGGACTGTGTGGCTTTTATAAGAAGGGGCTTCCACTTCTTGTAGATACTTGAGCTTTTAATAGTGGCATAACTACAGAATGCAGAAATAAATTCAACCTGTCTATATTTCAGCACCTTGGAATGAAGTTCCAGAATGATAGACACCATAATCAAATTAGCCATAATTCATGGGCCATTTTAAAACAACACATCTGTGGGAAGAAGTTATTCGAAAATCCACATATATCGTACTATGTCTGCAAGGCCAGCTTCAATAACAGTTTGCTATTGAGGCAAAGGACAATTTGGCCTTCCGTAACTCCCCCACACAATTCCATGTTCAGAATCTGACTAGGCTGGCAATTGTATCTTACTTTGACACTGGCAGAGTCCTCAACCGTAGCCGAGGACAGCAGGCTAATTTGGGGCACAGGGCAGGCAGTGCAGCGCATACAGCTCTGTCCTCCAACACTTTGCTACATCTGCACTGTACATTTAAAGCACTATTATACCACTTCGACAGTCATGGGAAACCCTGGGAAACTAAGTTTGTTCAGCTTGTGGGAATTGTAGGTTTGCAAGGTTTACACCCTGAACAAACTACAGTTCCCATGATTCTTTGGGAGGGGGAGGCATGACTTCTAGCACTATAAGAGTGCACAGCTCTCCAAAAGGCTGTGCCATTATTTTATTTTATTTCCCCCCAGTAGTGCAGAGTCAATTCTTCAGTTTGTTTCTTCTCACTGGGTTAATACAACTTTCCCCATTATACTGACAGTGTCAGGCTTTCCCCAGATTTCAAAGCCTCCTATAATCTGGAAACCCAAGGATTTAAAAATAATAATAATAAAAATACCCACGCAGCAGCCACCCTCGATTCTTTGTCACTGTGTGCATCGTTTCCTTTCATGGGGTCTTTTCTCCTCCTCAGTGAATACAAGATAGGATGCATTTGTCTTCCTGATACTTTACCTTCTCTGCTGTACTCTAAATGCACAACTTTATTACACCCCACAGCGGTTCTTTTATAGTTTTGGTCTGTGTTAGCCACCAGGTCTTCCAAAACCTCAAAGCCTTTGCAGGTTTCATTATGTCTTTACCAAAGTCCCTTGTGGATCTATTAAGATTTTTTCTCCTCCTTGTGCTCTCGTAGCTTTTTGTTCACAAGCCCCTTTTCATGTCTTCACATGCTTGAAATCTTGGCTCCCCTTTATCAACTTGCCTCCCACCTTCTTCGCATCAAGTTCCCAGACCTTTTTTGTGGCTTCTTCTCTAATAAAAGGCATATTCCAAATAATGCTAACGGCAAACTTTGGAAACTCTTTGCTTTGGGGACAATGCATCCTTAACAGGTGGGGCTCTCTTTTCATGCCACCTGGCGCAGATTTATGTTTGCCACTACTTGAGCAAACTCCAGTGTACGGATCAGCTGCCTTGTGTGTATATCGTTTTCTCTCAGTCTGATACCTCCACTTGAATCTCTTCCCTCCCTCCCAAAAGTAGGGCAAATAATCTGAGTTGTGGTAGTATAACTCCTTTATGTGTTACATGGAATTATATAAGTAGATAAATAAATACGGGGTGAGGGGAGGCTGCTACAAAACAGTGCAAGATGTAGCCAATCAAAAATCAGCTGTATATTTTGGAAATTTGCTCATACCTTTGGTCCCTACTTAAGATATGCAATATACTGGTGACACATAGCTCTACCTCCCCTTTACATCTGCAGATGTTACAGTGGATACTCTGGACTGTTGTCTTGTCTTGGTAGTAGACTGGATGAGAGCCAATAAACTCAATCCACGTAAGACTGAGACACTATAAGTGGGTGGTACTCTAGATGGATGGGAGGTTGCCTGTTCTTGATGGGGTTACACTTCCTCTGAAGGAGCAGGTTCATAGCTTGGAGGTCCTCCTGGATCCTTTGCTGGCACTTGAGGCTCAGACAGCCTCAGTGGTGCAGAATGCCTTCCATCAGCTTCGACAGATGGTCTAGTTGTACCCCTGTGTGGACACCCCTGTCTACTGTTGTCTATGCTCTAGTAACCTCTAGGCTAGATTCAGAAACTTCAAGTGGTACAGAATTCAGTGTCCAGGTTGCTCAGCAGGCAAGACAGTTTGAGCATATAACTGGCATGTAACACCAATACTGGCCCAACGTCACTAGCTGCCAATTTCCAGGCTCAATTCATTTGCCCTATTGAAATTCGTTGTGTTAGTTTTGGCCCGGTTCTTCAGCCTGTTACAGTCATATTGATTCCGTCTTCTGCAACATTAGCTACTCCTCCCAGCTGCAAATCCACCTAACAGTAACCTTGTCCAGCCCACATTTTTCTTCTTTGCAAGAAGATTATGGGGGACTCTGTCAAAAGCCTTGCAAGATATACTACATCCACAGCATGCCATTGATCCACCAAGCTTGTGGTTCTATCAAAAAAAGAAATGAGATCTGTCTGGCATCACTTGTTTTTGAAAAAAACCATGCTTGGTTTTAATAATCACAGTATGCTTTTCTAACCGTTCACAGAACAATTGGTTTAATTACCTATTCTGGGACCTTTCCTGGTATCAATGCCAAGCTGATTGGTTAGTAGTTATCTGGGTCTCTGCCCCCCGCCCCCCGCACTTTTGAAAATTTGCCTGTCTCCAAACCACAGGGACCTCACCTGTTCTGCAATAATTCTCAAGGATTATAGACAGAGGCTGAGATTACACCTGCAAACTGCTTTAGTACTCTTGAGTGCAGCTCATTAGGCCCTAGAGACCTGAATTTATTTAAAATAGCTAGGTGCTACCTTACTACCTCTTTTCCTGTCTTGGGCTGCAGCTCCTACCTTGCACCAATTATTCTGCTATGACCAGGTTAGGCACTACTTTTCTTTTGGGTGAAGACAGAGGCAGAGTTGATGTTGACCCAATAGCATTTCTCCTTCTTCTAGAGGACTTACTAGTTGCTTGTTCTTCCTCTTGCTTCGAACATAGCCAAAGAAACCTTTTCAAATTATTTTTAATCTTTCTTAATAGACAGCTTTTTGAGGTGTGTGTAAAATGTTAACCTGCTGAATGAAATATATAGGGAAGGGCCATGGTATAGCCTATAACCTTTACACAGTCTAATCACTGTACCAATGGCACATAACATAGTATTATTATTCATGTATTCAAAACATTTAAATATCGCCCTTCACTTTAAAATAATAATAATAATAATCTGTGGACAGTGTACAAAGAAAAGAGAGGGAGGATAATTACAAGATTGTGAAATATCCAGACCCTAAAAAAGAAAGGCACAACTTGGGGAATTGGTTATTTTTAGCCTCAGAGAAAAGAGGCATGAAACATTCCCCGAATAATCCAGTACAATCCATGGAATGGATAAACTTGGCATATGTCCCAATTGTCCAATGAGTTTGTGTTCTGCCATGCACAGCAATGAAGAGGAACTGCCTCTGCCCCTCCCCAGCAAAAACGCAAGGTGAGGCCAGGTTAAAGAATCAAGAGAAACACAAAGGCAGATGAACAAAGCAATGTTATCTCCTTAAATTAAGCCCAGAAAATCCGAATGTTTGGCTGACTTTCTCATTTATTTATTTATTTTTAAAACCTGACAGCATCAGGCTTGGCTTCCATTCTCTCTCATAGTATTTAATAAATCTTCTGAAAGAAGTACTTTGCCATTTCCCTCTAATCCATCATGTATCTTATTAATATTAGAGCCAGATTAGGATTTAAGTGTGCCACGGGTCTTAATTTATAAATATCATGCTCTCTATGAAGATGTCAGCTTGGTCCTGCTCTTCCCACCCTCCCCGCTATACTTCCCCTTTGGTTCCATGCTGTCAAGCAAATTTCACCGACAGGCACAATTTGAAATTTAATATACACATATGCCCCTGTGTATTAAGTTGTCTACATTTTGACAGCTTGGTCTTAGTTACATCTTGGAGGCAGAAACAGGGGCGCAACCAGGAAAACAGGCCATGCATCCCCCTAAAGCCTTAATGGCAGAGTTAAGCTGATTTTAAAATTGGATTCCAACGCCAAGCGAGTGATCAATGGCAGAACTACAAGCAATGCTCAGGAGCATATGACTGCCAGCTCCACTTTCATCCATTTAGGGCCATTCTGTCAAGTAGCTTTTCCAATAAATTGTCTTGGCATGTTTCTAGCTTTGTTTCATTTAACATTTGATGGATAGGATCAATGTTTGTTTATAATTACTTCAGATTTTATTAGACTGTTATTGACTGAAAAATGAAAGCTGCTATCTTTATGCAGCTGAGGACAAGCAACTGCCCTAAGTTGAATCGGCACTCCAGTATAACCCCAGGTTGTAATTCAGCTCTTGATACAAATGATCAACATAACAATTACAAAAGAGTGGACGGGTTGGCTCTGCCCCATGCTCCACTTCACCTACCATGCGGTTGTTTAAGTGGGTTCTGAAAACCCATGACTGCTCTTAAAGGTGTGCTGTTTTTATGGGGCTGGCTTGGATTGGATTAGAAGTGTTTTGTTTTTATAGTGCTGCCATTTTTATCTGTGCTTTGTTTGAATTTTCAATATGCTTCCGTATGTGTTGTAAGCTGCCATGGGAAGCCAGTGGGTGTTATGTGTCTAAGGTTTAGACAGATCAAATCTAAAGGTTAATAAATACAATTTAAGAAGTTTTAATAAAGTAAAGTAAAGTAAAGTAAAATAATAAAATAAAATAAAATAAAATAAAATAAAATAAAATAAAATAAAATACAATAAAATACAATACAATACAATACAATACAATACAATACAATACAATACAATACAATACCAGGTCTTTGGTATTAGGTTATTGGCAGTGCTTTTTTCTGAGGGTACTCAAGGGTAGACAGCACCAACACCTTTTTTTCTTTAAGAAAATCATTGCTCATTGGTTTGTTTTCATTTTATTATTATTTATTTTGTGTTCTCATTTTGTACTTCTGTGTTGTGAACCACCCTGTGATCTGTGGATGATAAATAAAATCAAATAATAAAACAATGTTGCAATCTAAACCCCTGATCCTAGGTTTGTGTGGATGGGGTGGAGATCTTTTTTCACTCGGTTCAAAACAGCTTTACTAGTCTCTTCTCTGTGTTCCATCCACCAATGGGATTCCTACCAGCAGAAGCCCATGGGGAGCCCCCAAATGGGGATTTTAGGGGACAAGGAGAGGCTGAACCACCTAGATCCACTTGATCCTGAATTCCCCAGTGCTGTCATTTGAAAACATCATGCTTGAAGTAGGTGATTGCTACACCAGCTCCAGGCTAGTACAATGCCTAGCTTCCTCCTCCTGCCCCAGCAGCTATGAGTGGGGATGGAGGCTGCAGATGCAGCAAAAGTTACACCACACCATCATGCTCTGCTGTTACCATGCCGCAGTTAGGATTGCTCAGTAAGTCATCCTCAGACGTACTAAATGAACTTAAGTTGCCATATGCATTTATTTCAGTGGGTCTATCCCTCTCCTTCTCTTTCTCACGAACATTCTCTTCTAAAATAATAATAATTCAGTTACGAACATATCGTTTTTTCATGTTTTGATGGCTCTAAATGCTCTTGATCAAATCCCCAGCCTGGTCCTTCCATTTTACAATGAGAATGCCACAACTATGTGCCCATCAGAGTTCTGGTCAGCCCCCTTTACCATACACTCTTTGAAATTCATGAAAATTTCAGTAAAGATTCACACTGACCCCCAAGAATTTGCTGTATCTAATGACCAAGGTTTATATATCATGTTATGAAATACTGAAACGGTTTTATTTATTTTTCAAATATTTACTTATTTACATACACGTGTAGGGAGTCTTTGAGCACATTGCAAACATACTTTCTCATCCACTAAAAATTCAGAGATTCACATTTTATTATTATTATTATTACTACAGTAAGTCTCACAAGTCAAGGCTTTATAAAACCTCTAGCATAAGAGTCATGATAAAATTACCAGTGGCGGAAAGTCTGAGTTCCTCTTAAATGAAACTGTTTGCCACCGGTTTATAGGGCAGGCTGAAATTGACCTTTTCTTCATTGTAATCAAAGCCTGCTGTGCCTACCTGAAGCCATGCCGGTTATCCGCTGTAGACAGTTTTTATTTTGCTCTGCAGGAAAACAAATGCCTCATGCAACCACATCACTAGTAGCAGCAGAGACATAAGACTATGTAAGAACACAAGTGATGCTTTGTGTTAATTGAATACGGTGCATTAATAAGTTGAAACTCCCATCCCTAGTGCGTTATTGGTATGGGCATCCCCTGAAAGCCAAACTGCGCTGCAACACCACCCCCTGTGCCTCCTTAAGTGCTTCAGCTTTGAGTGAATATTCACCATGCCAAATGTTCTCTCTCATTACAGAAGTAATGAGATCTTGCTTTTACTGGTCTGCATGTGGAGGTCTCAAGCCGTTCCACAGCCATTGTCTCCATAGGAAACCCAGTGCCAAACAGGAGCTTGTATTAACCTCCTCACCTTGTGCCCTTTGGCAATTCCAAGTACCAAAACAAATCCTTTTGGTTCCAAAGGCGTGAAGGGTCCTTAGGGAGTGTGTGGGGCTAGCTCCACTCCCTAAATATCTATGCATGCATTGACTGAATCCTCAGCCAATGCATGTTTAGTGTTTGACTGAAGAGGAACCTCTTGTATGCACGCATGCATAGTAAATCAGTGTGCCCATAGCTATGTTAGAAACTCTACGTGCAAAAAAAAAAATGGTGTCTTCAGGCTTAGCTGATCATGTGCTGGTTAGGAGCAGGCTGGCAGGTATGTGATCATTAAGGGTGAGGTTAGTCCATGTGTACTCTTAGGGCTCTTCATGCATTCAGTTCCCATAAATACCTGGCTAGGGCTATAGTGGCCACTTGAAACTCCACTGTGTACAATAGCATAACATTTGTAGGATACTCAGAATTGATGGATAACAACTATCTAGACAGAAAGATGAAGAAAAGGGAAAGTTTCTTCTTGTCGTTATGATACATAAGCAATATACAGAAGCCTTAGGTTGACTCCCAAATGGAGTTCAAGCTTTCTAAAAAGGAAGCAGGACTGTCAGTCTAAGACTGCATTCAGACAACACTTTATTCTGTTTTTATGTTTCCTTACATAATAATTGCCACATTTCATGTGATCTTTCACACAATGTAGAAGTCAGTTCTGGAAAAGTAGAAGTATCTAGCAGCTGTTTAGTACTCATTTCTGTGTTATTTGCTTCCAGGAAACAATGCATTCGCAACCCCATTAACCTAGAAAATTGCAGAAGTATTGCGTTGCAATTTCGCATGATGAAATTTCAAGTGGCATTCCAGCATCAAGTTCTTTCCCACTATTAAATTTTTTAACAGGACATGATGACACGAGTAAAAGGAACTTAGAATCCAGGATAGAAGTGCTAACATTATAATCAGGAAAACTAATGTAATAATCCCTAATGCACCATAAGAACATGTCAAACGGGCTGCATTAGTTTTATTGTTTATAAAGCCAGTTCTATTGTTCCTATTTCTGACATTCGTTTTACACTGCAGTATCTGCTGTGTTATGGAACTGTAAGTTTTTGATCGATACACCATCATTTCATGCTAAGTTTTAAATAGTGGGAAAGAACGTGAGGCTGGGATACTGCCCTACATTTCATCACATAAAATTACGCCACCAAACTCCTCCCATTTTCTGAGTTAACAGAGTTGCAACGTATTTTTTCTGAAAACAATTAACACAGAAATTAGTAATAAATGTGTGCCAGATTCCACTAGATATCCAGAAGTGATTTTATATCATGTGAAACATCACATAAAACATGAAAATCAACAGGTAAGGAAATGTCGGGAAGATGGAATAAAGTGCCATCTGAATGCAGCCTACACTCATAGCCCATTACTATCCTACTTTATCATCTCTCATAATAAAAGCCTTTTCTCTGATGAATTTCACCATAGAAATCTTTATAATATGGTCTGCTATGTAATTTTTATTATTGCAGAGACTGAATCCAATTATTTCACGGTGCTGTTGCAAGGTACACTCTTCTTCAGTCTTACAGTATCAAATTATTGGGGTGGGTAGACTGGACAAGCACAATTGTATTCAAGGGAGGCCTAATGGAAAATGAAATTGGACTTGCCTGCTTAGATGTACCCTTGAAACACCATCAGGTTAGTTCTTATGAAGGAGCAGTCACAGCACCAAAAGCCGTACACAATCAATGTCTTGCATATTTTTATCAACATTTGCATTTTGTTTCCTTTTTGCTTCTACTTGTTTTTATGTGTAAAATAGCTGGTGCAGAAAGATGATGGCCAGGCTGAATATTTGTTATTAGCATACTAGTACTTAGAAAATGATATTTGTAATAAAACCACTGAGACCACCTTCTCTATCTTGGTTTAATTTGTGGCCCACTACGTGGGGAATGCAGACGTTCCTGCCCACTCCAGGCTGTCACCTTCCTTCTTTTATTTGTTTTCTGATTTTGTGTCTGTGCTTTACAGAAATGGGGAGTTGATTCTCTGCTTCCTTGGTGTGAGAAAAATCTGTAAATAAGCAATTATAGAGCAATCAAAGCTAAAGTCCTTTTATGAATGTGATGGGAGTATTTTTTTAAAGACCCTTTCATTTCCCTAAGATTGCAAAGTCTGCAAGTCAAAAGCAGTACAGATTTGTTCCTAAGGAGAGATTGAAAAGATTGGAGTTGTTTATTTTAGAAAAGAGATGAGAATGTGATCAAAACTATATCAAATAATGAATGGCGTTGAGAAGGCAGACCACAACGGGGTGGGGGGGGGGAGGGAAATGAAGAACTGATAAAAAGAAAATTACATTTCCATACACAGTGCAGTGGATTGCGGAAATCATATTGGAAGAGACCAGATCTTTGGAAAGATTCAACAAAGAACTGGACATGTTTGTCAGACCAGAGGAATACATATTTTGTGTACTGTTTATGAAAGATGGTTTATGAAGTACTATATGTAATGAAAAACAATATTCCTGTATGTAACCACCCCTCAAAAATATCTCTAAATATTAGTGGCTAAAATCAAAAGTTGCACTACACCAGTTTATAAACATAGAGATGGGCA
Source organism: Podarcis tiliguerta (assembly GCF_965153285.1). Lineage (NCBI taxonomy): Eukaryota > Metazoa > Chordata > Lepidosauria > Squamata > Lacertidae > Podarcis > Podarcis tiliguerta. Next base: position 44,901,261 of record NC_139542.1, on the reverse strand, counting down.
AACCACACCCATCCCAGTTTGAAATGGAATGGAGCTTCAGCTTTTGGGAAGATTCTATGAAACTATCTCAGCCTTTCTCCAAGAACTCTCTAGAATTTGGAAGGAATCTCCAGTGTTAACGATCTTAGTATCTGCCAGGGCCATTTCTTTCCCATTTTCCGAACATATAAAACTAAGGCTGCATTCACACAGCAGTTTATACCATTTCCACAGTGTTACCCTAATAGTTACTTTCCAGACTATAACTGATCTTTCACACAATTTCTGGGAAACTAATAGAATACAGTAGATTGTATATTTGGTGCTCATTTCCATGTTTTCTCATTCCAGCCTGGGGGGGGGGGGGAATCCACATTCAGCCCCCTTTAAACCTGAAAATTGTGGAAGTAAAGTGACAAAATTGGGGGCAACAGACATACAGCTCTTTTCTGTTATTTTCACGGGGGGATCATGGGAGAACACATACACACATGTGCAGAAAGTATGGGGGAGTCGGAACATTGCTCAATGCTGTGTGTTGTTGTGCCACAATGACATTTAGCGCAACATGCCAATGTATCAGTAAAAAAGCCACATTTCAAAGGGTACGGCAGTGTGAAAGGAACATGAAAAAATGGGGAAGACCTAGCAATCAAGAAAACTAACACAATATTCCCTACATCAGAATGCACCTTAAAAGCCTACCTATGTTTCTAACTTTCTGAAATGAAGTTTTCTCTCTATGTTCAGATTCCCCAAATCTGGGAGTTAGACACTTCCAAGGGGCATCAAAGTAGGCTCCGAATAAATGCCAGAAGTATCGACTCCTCAGTTTAACTCAAGTCAGATGTAGCTTGTTATTCCTCCTAGTCAAGGAGGTCAGAAGAAATTTTAAAAACAATCCTACATTTTCCAGACTTCTGCTATGATTATTACCCGACCTTCTTTGAAAGGTCCCAGGATGGGTTAGTGTAACATAATCAACATGGAATCATTTTGAATAACCTTCTGCTTGCCCAGAACCTGGCCTGCTAAATCTGAGAAAATGTGAAAGAGGGGGAGGGGGAGAAACTGGGAGATGTGAGGCTTGTGCCCAGTCACAGAGACAGAGAAACTGGAGAAGGATTGTGCTCAGCTTCTAATGGCCTTGGAATAATGGAATTGTATGTGTTCATTTCTGACTATCCTTTTTTCTACATAACTCCCTCTGGGCAGCGGCGGAGGAAGCTGCTCGGACACCTGGGGCGGCGTGCCCAACCACCCAGGCAGGGCAAACCACCCAGGGGAGCAAGGGTTGTGCGAACCGGGGGAACGAGGGCGGTGCGAACTGCCCATAGGGGCGGGGCGCACTGCGGGGTCTCCAAAGTCTGCCTGCCTTCTCCCACTGAGCCACCCTACAGCTGGGCGGAGGCAGTGGGTGGACTGTTTGGGCAGCGTGGAGTGTGCGCATGCTCAAGCTACCGTTTCTCTCCCAAGAGCGGGGCTCGGGCATGCTGCAGGCCCCACAGTGAGTGCCACCCGGTATTTTGTCACCCCTCTCAGTGGTGACACCTGAGGCAGTCCGCACCCACTGCACCCCCTTCCTCCACCCCTGCCCCTGGGGTGACAGAATGTCATTGAGTAGTTCCCAGTGGGACTTGCTCTATGAGCATTCAAAGCATGTGGTGGGAACGATACTCCTATGCTTGGTCCTCAGGTTTTAGACAGCTGGATACTCTATTTTAGAAGTTTGAAAGTGGGAGGGGGGGAATAGGCCTGGCAAATAAAAGCAGTGCATAACCACTGGACCACCTTTTAAATGTATATTTTTAAAAGGTGTGTCTTTTTCCAGGCAGATTTTTAAAGGAGTTTCCATTTAAAAACAACCAGAAACAGGACAGGATGGACTTCATCCTATCTGAGCAGTCAGATGGACTGGTTCTTAATAGCTCTGCCCTTGGTTCTGCCCTTTTATAAACAAGACAAAGTATTTGCAGTTAGCAAAAAAACAGTCTTAGTAGCATGAAGCATCAATGAGAATTTTCCCATGGAAAAGGCAAACTTCAGCTGTTCATCCAACAATACTTTTGCTTGGAAAAGACTACCCTAGCCAGAATTCTTAATTGGAAGTTTCGGCATCCATATCCAAATTGTGAGCCAGAATTCATTCATACCTCACATCACTAGATGTAGAGATTAATGGAAAGTGGAAACAAGGCACTTCCAACAGAATTTTAAGACTTGCTGAAAGCTTTTTTTCTCATTAAACAATTAAATGAAAACCAAAACTGTCATGCAGCAACATTTTCACATTGGCAACCAGGTAAATGTTCAAAACAAATTAGGGTAATATGAATATTTCATACCTAAAAATATACAGGAGAAGATTAAAATTCAAAATAACCTTGAAAAATTTTACTGCTGGGTTGTGAGAAACAAAATGTGATTTTTGAAAAAGCAAATGCAAACTAGCATACTGTAAGAACTCATGGATCCAACTTTACATCACAATTCTAAGCACATGTAAGGTCAACTCACTTTAGGGGGCCTTATCCCAGGTAAGTGAAAATAGGATTGCAGCCTAGTAGGGGATTCTAGGTTTGGGTTAACATGCATACAAAACCGAATATTTTAGGCAGGAATCATACAAAAATGCATGTTTTATGAAAAAAACAATAAAAACACTGTATTTTTGTTCAGGTAGTGTGTGCGTGCAGATTGATGAGGAAATGAGACAGAACATATTTACAGATTTACACAAGTGAAACTGACACAAACCAAAAGCAGACAGATTTGCCCAAGCCTAGCCCTACTGAAATGACTCTTCCACTCAGTGAAATGCAACATTGTAAATGCATGTCTCTCTGCAGCAAATGTAAGTCAAGATAGCTTTAGATTCTGCTGATTTATTTCTCCCTCTTTAACTATAAATGAACCTTGTGTTCATTTGCTATGAGACACTTTCCTGCTGTGTGTGTGTGGTCAACATTTTCAAAACAAAATCTGTTTTGTTTATTTCCAAGAACGGTGACAAGAGATTTTTTTAATGAGGCAGGACTTGACTCCAATGATAAAAGCAATATTTAAAATGAGAGTAAGCAACATGCCTGCCTCTGAATTAAAACACTGGATTAATACTCTTAAGCAGACACACTGGTATTTAATGATAACCAGGTGGTATCCAATTACTGTTACTCTATGGCATTCTTTTTTGATCGGCCATATTCCTGCTGCCAACCAAATCAATGTTGTATGGCAAATGAAATGAATCTGGATGTCAAAGAGAAAAGTAATTAGGCACAATTTCAGAGGTTCTCATTCAACGTTTTTATGCATAGCTTCATCTTGATAAATTGGAAGACTCTGGCCCAGCAAGTATTTAAGACAGGATACATTGACCAAAATGAAACCTTGACTAGTGACATGGCAAGTTGCTGATACAGAGTGGCTTGGATTACACAACATAATACGGAAAACATAACACATACAGCATAGGCTGCACCTGCATATTCTGAATACTAGACAGGGTTTCTTGCTGAAACTGGGAATGTCTACCTAACAGCCACATGTCTTCCTACAGTTCGTAAAGCTCAGGCACATTCAAGGATGATGAAATCATGTCATAATTCAGTGGTGTAAACCATTGACTGCCTGGGGCAATATTTTCACAGACAGCAGTCCCCAAACACTATTCTACTCATAGTATCTAAGTGCTGCTTTGACGTTCTAAAGTTAAAGATGAAGAAGCAATAATGAGCCAGGAAAAGCATGACCATTGAGAAGAATCAAAGTGCAGTGGATTTGGGAGTCTTTTCTAATTCCTTCATAGTGATGAGGGAGAAGGAGAAGATGAATGAGAGATAGAAGTCCTTGACTTCAGGACTAGAATTGGACCAAAGGACTTCTTTGTGAATGAGAGAATATGAATTTACAAAGCCACTGAAAGGCGCACACACAAATATTTGTGTGTCATTCTAAAAGAAGGCAATCTTTATATGTGCAGAGGGGCTTACGAGAATGCAAAAAAATAGTGAAATAGGAAGACAAAAAATGTAATGTTTACATTCCAAGAAACTCTTACATTTACTTCTATGTACAAAAAAGCATATACAGTGGTACCTCGGGTTCTTGAACAAAATCCATTCTGGAAGCCCATTTGGCTTCCAAAACATTAGAAAACCAAGGGATGGCTTCCCATTGGTTGCAAGAACTTCTTGCACTCAGCGGAAGCCGTGTCGCACATTTGGGTTCTGAAAAACGTTAGAAAACGAAAGCATTTACTTCTGGGTTTTCAGAATTTGAGAACTGAAACATATGACAATGGAGGCGTTCAGGAACCAAGGTTCCACTGTATTTTAACTAGCATTGTGTACATGCATGCACACATCAGAAGAGAAACTAAGGACAGCATTTCATTTGGGATAGAAAGAGGACTGGAAATTCCCTGGCCTGCAGTGTTCTGTAAAAACGCTCAATTACTCCCTAATATTGGTAGTAATAAAGACTACAGTGGTACCTTGGGTTACATACACTTCAGGTTACAGACTCCGCTAACCCAGAAATCGTGCTTCAGGTTAGGAACTTTGCTTCAGGATGAGAACAGAAAGTGTGCAGCAGCGGTGTGGCGGCAGCAGGAGGCCCCATTAGCTAAAGTGGTGCTTCAGGTTAAGAACAGTTTCAGGTTAAGAACGGACTTCCAGAACGAATTAAGTACTTAATCCGAGGTACCACTGTATAGCAGAATTGTGACTCCATTACCCATCCTATCTCTTTCATCTTCTTTGAAACAACAAATGAGTGAAAAGCATGTACCTGGTAGACCAATGGGTGTCACATTAAAATTTTGTATGAAAGGAAAGGGCTAGCATATTGCAAGAAGAGTCGGCTTTTTGGATGACACCCAGAGTGAGTTTTGGATGAAAATAAAGTGCAATGTATTGCATGCCATATGAACAGTCCATGCTGTTTGGGTTCTGTTACTCCAGTTGTATTTTATGGCGGGTCTATGTCTGTATAAATAAATGTGATATGATCAGAGTGCAACGTAACCGGAAACATAATGATTCTGACCTTAGACGCTGCTATCTATGTCTGAGGATCTTTTTGTATTGGAGAGAAAGTAAAGGGACCAGCAACACAGAACCTTTCAAAAGGGATGCTTTAAGACATTTTAATAATGTTCTCTAATACCATTATGGCCCTAGAGAAAGGGCAACAGAAAGGCAATGTCTTGTAAAACTGACACAGAACAAGCTCTTATTCCTTCTGGTCGGTATACTATTGGTGTCACTATGAAGCCACCTTGCCACCATCTCTGGGTAAAATTTCCCATATTCTTGACAAATCAGTTTGAACAACCTTTCTTCTAATGCCATCTCTGTTTCCATACTTTGACCTTTTCATCCTCTTAATCATAGCTTTTGGACATAAGTCAGATAGTAAGTCAGACATGCACTTCTTTTCTTCTCGTTTTGCAAACTCAAAGCAGCCCTCCTTTTTACAACAGTAAGAGTTATCCATCACTGCTGCGCTTCACCTGAATATTCCTGGGTGATTAAAAAAAGTGCAGCTATTCTTTCACTTGGCATTTTATAAAACCAAATTATTAATCATTACTCCACCGGCACACGCAAACTATCTTTCAAACCTGCTAGCGCTTGGGAAATGAATTCATTCTTTACTGAAGCCACTGTCTTGCTCTATGGGGGCTGTTTGTCAGTTTCTCCAGAGTGACACTAAATCAAGTTGCAAGGCACTGTTACTGTAAATCACAGTCTAATTTACTTGTCACCGTGTTGTGACACTTGGTTAAAAATGCTTTTTAATTGCGACTATAAATTATGCATTAACAATTCCTCATGGCAGCCTTAATACTACATCAGAATATTTTTGCACCAAGGAAAAAAAAGGCTGAACAACAGCAACATCATCAAACCGGGATTGAGATTTTTAAGAGGCATATGATGAGGGTGACAATGATTCATCACCCCACCCCACCCCACCATCCCTTAGAAAAGTAATCAGAATCTCTTGCCTATGTTATACAGCTCTTAATAGATGGGGAATTCTGTCCAAGATGGAATCAGTCAACCCGTGTGCCATTTCTACCATTTGATAGCTCATGGTGGTTGCATATTCTTCTCAATCTCGGTTACCTGTCTCTTCAGCTCAAGGTTAGCCTCGGGAGTTTTCTGATTGTAACATTCCGTTTAGCCAGGATAGGAGCAACCCCATTAACATTTCAATGTACACCTTCAATAAAAAATCAGTTTTTAAACTTCAAGGTTCTCAGCAGATATTTCCACAAGTACATATTTAATATTGCATTGAGAGAAACTTTCCTTATCTTCCTCAGAAATCATTATCGAATAAGCTTGCCATAAGGACACAGCAAAGATGAATAGGATTGTTCAGAGGAATACTACTGAAATTGAAATATAGGGTCTGAGTGCTCATTCTCAGATAATGTGCAAGTCTGCCAGATGTTCTGTCTTTTCAGATATGCTTTAAACTAATATTTTTATGGCTTCTTATTGAAATCACGGGTGTTTCAACTTTAAGTACCCAAGACAGTATGATGGGTTTTTGTTGTTGTTGTTGTTCTCTTTTTAGGGCATTGCAGAATGTAAACAAACATGCTATGAGATTAAGAAGTTTTTGGCCCCGGCTCCATCTACGTTCCTCTATGTAGGATATAAACAACGTAAAACAGATTTTAACAGGATATCTTTGAATGCTGGATATTTTATACTTGGATTCAGGGTCAAACCACAGAAAGTGTATAATGTACAGTGGGTAGCTATGTCTCATTTTTTTCTTTACCTGAACTTCATTAAGACTGTGTCACACATGGAGGGGAAGGAAATTTTAATATGCAGGAGGGTCAGTTTTATAGTGGACCATGACTGGGGAGGGAAGCAATCAACCTATCCTATCCAAGTGCCCCACAAAGAATGCATTACTCCAGTCCAAACAGGATGCTACCTGTGTACGAATAACCCTGGCCAGTCTAGTTTGAGTCATTCTCTTCTGATATTTGTGCACTGACTAAAGTAATAAGTAAAGGTCATCATCAAATTGCACCTGCTGGCATTAACCTTTTCTTTTGAATGCAAGTTGCTGCTGTTAACTTTCATGTCAGATTACAGTGTGGGGCTCTGATCTCAGGACAGTTCTAAAAGTACCACCACTGTTTACTGATCTAATTTAAGGCTCTCTTGTCATGGGAGTATGAAGGTTTCGGCGACGACTGGGGACAGCTGTCTCCTGCTGCTTTTCTTGGCCAGATTTGTCCTACTCCTCTTCCTTCATCATTCTCTGTGCGGGCAATAGCCCCAAAACATTCAACAGTAGTGAATTTGGGCTTGTTTAGGAGAGAGAAACATCCCCTGAACAAAGAAAGCAGACCATCATACGTTCAGTTTCCAGCAACTCTGGCTAAGAGGAACAGGGAGAAGTGGTGCGAGAAAACCCTCTTTACCTGCAACTATGGGAAGCCAGTGCTAGTCAGAGATGATGACTAGAGCTAGAGGATTATAGAATCATAAATACTCTGACCTGATATAAGGCAGCTTTCTAGGTCAGAATCTCCCCACAAAACATACATCTTCCATGTCTGTTCACAAGATGCCTGGGCTGCTGTATTGGGCTAATGCAGCAAGTAGATTTGGCAATAAGATATGGTTATGAGGCCAAATGAAAGTAATGCAGAGCAAAGCAAAGCAAAGGAATTGCCCTAAATCCATTTGCCCTCACTGGCATCCATTGATGCCTATTATTATTATTATTATTATTATTATTATTATTATTATTATTTCTTAATTCTTTCCTGCATTCATATCATCCAAAGTGCTCAAGATAGCATAGATAGTCTCCCCCCCCCCCATTTTATCCTCCCTTGGAGGTAGGGACGCAGGTGGCACTGTAGGTTAAACCACAGAGCCTAGGACTTGTCGATCAGAAGGTTGGCGGTTTGAATCCCCGCGATGGGGTGAGCTCCCGTTGCTTGGTCCCTGCTCCTGCCAACCTAGCAGTTCGAAAGCACATCAAAGTGCAAGTAGATAAATAGGTATCGCTTTGGCGAGAAGGTAAACTGTGTTTCCATGCGTTGCTCTGGTTCGCCAGAAGCAGCTTAGTCATGCTTGCCACATGACCTGGAAGCTGAACCCCGGCTCCTTCAGCCAATAAAGCGAGATGAGCGCCGCAACCCCAGAGGCAGCCACAACTAGACCTAATGTTCAGGGGTCCCTTTACCTTTACCTTGGAGGTAGGTTAGGTTGTGAATCAGTGACTGTCCCAAGGTCACCCAAGGAGATTCATAACTGGATAGGGATTTGAACGCGGTTCTCACGGGTCCTAACACCCTAACCACTACACCACACTGGTTCTTTAGAAGACTTCCATTGAAATGCAAACTGAAGATTTGGAGAGGGGCTTTTTGATGGGGCAGGGGACCACTCCCAATCAGGCTTTTTCCACTCAGGCTGTTATTTATGTAAGAAAAAAACCAGGCGCCATGATTCCCATAATGTTATATCTACACTGGCCCTTTGGGAATTGGGGATAGGAATGCTACCACTAAATGATACTGGAGAGAGAGACTGTCTTTCTTTTGGGAGAAACTTCTGCTAGGTAGGTACAACTGTCAGGAAGCACAGATCTGCATGTGTGTGGGTGTGAGCATGTGTTTCCCATTCGGAGCCCCCTACCCTCAAAAATGATCAATAGAAAAACAGGCATGGTTTTTAGAGGGTGAAGTTGTTTGCAAATATGTTACTTTTTGCCAGACACCCAGAATCCAGCCAGACATTTTTAACAAATTGGAATTCAGCAGCATCTGTGATGCAGAGGGTGTAATCCTATCTCAGCTGAAAGCAACGTGATTTATAGTATTGACTGTAAAAGCATTTGGATATCTCTGTCTATGTGAAAAATGACTCTTTGAAAGAGGCAAACTACGAATCTTTCCTCATGACAAGAGATTCAAACAACAATATAATTCTACATATATATATATATATATATATATATATATGTGCACGCACGCACACACACACAATCCTCAGGCAGCCAGAACAAGCGTCTTAGAAAGAGATGTCATCCATGTAACCAAGGAAGGTCACATTACATACAGCTGTTCACATTCAGGGTCCCCCCCCCCCATTTCCTTCCTTTTTCACTCAGTGCCAGAAAAGCTCCTGAGAAAGAATGATTTCTTTTTAAAACCTTTGTGTCGAAGGGAGGATCAATTACATCTGTATGTATGACACACACCTCCAAAAGCGTCATTTGCAATGATACGTCATTGTGTAAGCTAACAGCACATTATCACTTGGATGAGGCTCAATTCAAAGGCTTACAGGCTCACAAAACCTGTAATTCACCATAAGGCGACTTTGAGGCTGCACCTGCATGGCAGAGAACCAGGTGAAGACCATTCTGGGATATGGGCTCACTACACATCCTATGCAGGAATGGACAGATCAGCCTATTTTTGTCCGGTGTCACTTCTGTATTCTCTCAGTCACAGATCTGTTCTGTCATTCCCCCACACAAACCTTTTTAAAAAAAAAACAAGCCAGCATAAACATACATGTGAATGTTCAATATTTGTATACATTTCATATACATCATCCCACCCCCACATTCTTCTGTGCCTTTTAATGCATTCCCCCCCCCCAAAAAAAAATATGAATTGCTGTGCAAATCTGGCCATAAAATACAGGTTTTTGTGCATTTATTTGTACAAAATCTGATCTCCAAACTTCAGAGAAATATGTCATCAGCTCAGAACTGAGATGGCCCCTGGCCCAAAGTGTGCAGGGCTCTTTCCCACCACCAATCACATTTTGCTATTGCAATATTTGCATGTCTTTAAAAGTTTTATTGGATTCTGCAAGTTGCAGCCTATTTCAATAAAGGCTGGGGCTGATTTCAAATCAGTAACACTGCATTTGGCTCTTCTTTGCACCCACAGATCCTTTTAGCCACATCTTTTCATTTCTGGATTTCCAAGCAGCAGCCCCTGAAGGCTATGCAGAAACCTTTTGTTGACTGGATTTGACCCCGTGACCCCCTGCGGCTGATCTCCACAGTAGGGTGTTGTAGGAGAGCCAGGCAATTCCTTCCATTCCATTATTACTTCCCTCATCGGCCAAGATGCCATCAGAACAGTAATATGCCCCCAAGACACCTATGGCAACAAAAAAAGCTTGTTGACAGAGTGAAGGAATTGTTTGAGAGGAACAGGCAGAACACAGATTTAGAAGAATGAGGGAATAAGCAGAACACATAAAAGGGTATGTTAGCTTTCTTCTGCTTTTAACATTTGTAAGCTTATATTTGATGTAGCTCATTTTTATTTTACTCACACCCCTGAAAAAGAAGGGGAAATCAAGTGATGATTTGCAGCAGTGTTGTGCAAGAACAGAATAAACGAATTAACATGAGTTCCAAAAGCTCAAAAAAGCTCTGGAGCAACCAAGAGGAGAAGTGATTTTCTTTTGTATTAAAACTGAAAACAGAGACAGAGGAACAGGCATAGGTAGAACAAAGAACAGTCTTGCTGACTCATATTTGCTTGTAGGGAAAGGGTGATAAGGCTCAGACAGAAACAATGAATCAAGGTAGCTAAAATGGGATTTAGCAAACCCAGGCAGCCCAGTGGGAGCTGGTAAATTGAGGCCTGCAGTTCCATAGAAGGCTTAAAGAACACACTGGCAAAGAAGCCAGGCAAGAACTTTATTGTCTGTCTTAAACAAGAGCAAGACAACAGTTGGATCAGCAAAATGCAGAGTGGATTAAAATGGATAACAGCGTGCAACAAGGACATGAATGCGCACCAAGGAAGGAAGGAAGGAAGGAGAAACTTGGAGCTCAAAATGAAATGGAAAGGGAAGCTGTAATTTATAAGGCAGATGTGACATGAGAAAAAACAGAGACGTCTGGGAAGAAATTGCTTCAGACAAATGCTCTCTTTCCACAACTTCAGTCCCACTGTGAGGACCAAGGGAAGAAAGCTAAGAGGAAAGACAATGACAGAGATGATATATTGGTCACATGGAAAATTCTGAGGGCAATCCCAGTAAAAACAAATGGAAGCTGACTAAAACTTTCTTGCTCTTGCACTGTTTACATTCAGCTGAGTGGACCTTCCTAAGGTAACTGTGCAAATCGGTGTGCAAATCTTTATGCAAAAGCATTCTGCAGTATAAATAATATTCTCCTAGCATTAATAATATTTCAGGGAAAGCTGCAAGATTGGGGGGGGGGGAGGTACTTCATGAGAAAAGGTACTTCTTTTATTATTTGTGTTCATTTTGAACCATCCTGAATTGCACTGAAGGGGTTATTTTCAAATTCCACCCAAATTATCTTTTGCTTTTCTATTCAGCCCAGTGCAGATAATTTTGAAGCAGCTGATTCCCTTTGGGAATTTGGCCCTGAAGATACTGGTAAAAGTGCCCCCTAGGCTGTAATCAATTTGGCCTAGATATGTCTGTCTTCCAAGCCTTGCCAATATCGTCACAGGCTTAGAAGCAAGATGGGGGAGCTGTCCAGCAAGGAAGCACTACCACTGAAGCCAATTTTTTTTCGCATCAGGAAAACCATTCCAGGATATAGTTTTTAGTGTTGAGGCACTGACTAAATGATGTCACTTTGAACACAATTTCATCATTTCAGCTACATATTATTGGGTCAATGTGGGTTGGTCATGTTCATGTGTCTCTCAAAAATGCAGGGGTTAGAAATCCTCTGGTCTGCTAACCTCATGGCTTGCATTGCAGAGGACTGGACTGGACGATTCTTGGGGTCTCTTTCCAACTCTACAGTTCTACGATTCTCTTAACAGAGGTTTTAAGAAAAATCTCCTTCAGAGGTAGAGAAAGGAGTGAGCATGCTGTGAAGGTATACTGTGATCGTGTCTGCATTTTCTAATCCCGCTCTTCTCTGTCCACCAACAGCATGCGGCAAGTGCCATTACGAAAACACAACCTTTCTCATGTTATTTACCAAAAGCAACAGGGTACTCCCATCCCTGTGCCTTTCCCTCTGTGTACAGAAGTAAAAGGGATTTGATGTGCATCCTGTGGCAAAGATTCAATGCGACACCTTAATGTGCTTTGAATCTGTGCCAAAGGGTGTGTAGGAATGTAGGTTTTATGGACGTGCTGTTGTCTTTAACATAGCCAGGTGTTTGCGAGATTATAGGTATACAGGGATACAGTAGAAATTATGCTTGGCTCACATTTTGATATAAACCTAATTTGCACTTCCCCCCAAAATACATTAACTGAAACTCAGCTATCCTTCAAAATCCGTACTTCTCCAAATTTTGTGTTGCAGCTCTCCATCCAAAGAACACGTCCAAAAATGCACATATTACGGGAATGTGTGCATTAAAATACTTGTGCTAACGAAGATAACATACAAAATGCATTACGTTAAGAAAAGCTGCATATAATAGGAGAAATGCACACAAAATTGCTCACCGTTTCCCCCCTAAGATCTTTACAAATGACTAGAGATGTGGCATACTAAGCTTAAGATGGGAAAAAATGAGAAACTGAAAGAAACGGATACTGATGGATTCTCCCATCCCTACAACCCATCAAGACTTGGCTTGTACATTCCATTTGTATAAATACTCAGGGCCAAACTGGACCAGATTAGGGCAAGCCATGTGTGCCTATGTACCTGTCTGCCCCATTCACATATAAAGTGTGTAGGTGGAAGGTATTTTCTTCATGGAAAGGAGTGTTCCCTTTATCTTGCTGAGGTCCTTTAGTGTAAAAGCAAGCACAGTTTGTTGCAGAATATTCCACTTGTTCAACCGATACTCCACAAACGAAGTTATGCTTGCTGCCTGTTAGGCGAAGTTAATAAAACAACCAACAAGACAGGATACCACAATTAACTTTCCAGTCAGAACATCCGCCGAATTGATTATATTTCAGCACGTATAAATTTTAATGACAGTTGTTGAAGCCTGTTCTCTAAGGTACTGTTAAGTACTGAAAAATAATTATACAAAGATAGGAATCATGCCAGTCAGTACTCCTTTAAAAAAAACCCCACAAACACCATGTACCTTTCATTATTTCATCAGTAATGACTGAAGCCCTGAACACTTCTTTTGTATTTATTTACACCAAGACAAAGCATCTGCCATAAGATACTGCCTAAGTCAATATGGCAACTACCGACCAGCGAGCTTGACATCGATACCAGGAAAGGTCCTAGAACAGATAATTCAACAGTTGGTCTGTGAGCACTTAAAACAGGATGCTGTGATTACTAAAACCCAGCATGGGTTTCTCAATGCTGGACAAATCTCATTTCTTTTTTGATGGTGTTACAAGCTTGGTGGATCAGGGAGATGCTGTAAACATAGTATATCTTGACTTCAGAAAGGCTTTTGACAAAGTTCCTCATGATATTCTTGCGGGGAAGCTGGTAAAATGTGGTTTCCAGGTAACTGTTAGGTGGATTTGTAACTGGTGTCTGACCAAACCCAAAGAGCATTCATTAATGGTTCCTTGTCATCCTAGAAAAAAGTTACAAGTGGGGTGCTGCAGGGTTCTGTCCTGGGCCTGTTGTTGTTCATTGTCCTTATACAGTCATACCTCAGGTTGAATATGCTTCAGGTTGAGCATTTTCGGGTTGCACTCCGTGGTGACCTGGAAGTAACGGAACTCATTACTTCTGAGTTTCGCCACTCGCAGATGCTCTTTGCGCAGATGCTCAAAATGACAGGTTGCGTTCGCTTCAGAATGTGAACTGGGCTCCGGAACGGATCCCGTTCGCATCCAGAGGTACCACTGTAATGATTCAGAATGACCAGATTGGTGAACTGGGCCCAAACAAACTCTATTCTGCCTTGGTCAGACCACATCTGGAATACTATGTCCAGTTCTGGGCACCACAATTTAAGAAGGATGTTGACAAGCTGAGAAGGGCAGCCAAGATGATCAAAGATCTGGAAAACAAGCCTTATGAGGAATGGTTGAAGGAGCTGGGTATGCTTAGCTTTGAAAAGAGGAGACTGAGAGGAGATATGATAGCCACCTTCAAATATAGGTAGAGAAGATGTGATTTAAGGTGAGACCTCAAGAACCACATAGAACTTTGGTCTACTGAAGTACTTTTTAGGAAAGTGTCAGCTGCCCTTCTCAACAGGTGGCACTGGTTGCTCAGTGAGATATTCATTGTGAGATGTGTCAAGGAGCTGCATGTTTGTTTTTTTAAGATTGTAAAAACCATAGACTGGTGCAGAGCTTTGTTTTTTTAAAAAACCTGCTATTTAAATAATTTATTTAATTAGGTTTTTCACTTGCATATTGAAACAAATAAAGGCTTATCATTCAGAATGTGAAATCAAGCATAAATGTATTGTGCACTCCACTTGAAGTGATGTTTAACAGATGCTTTTTAATGTTTACTTGGATAGTCACTTAATGCTTGTGGACTTAGAAGGGAAGAATTAAATTAAGTTTAAGAAAATATTAAATATATGGATGTGTGATCTTGTGCATGTGGGGAACTGCATTCTTGCAATGTTCCAAACTCCAAAGTTACAGCTGTTAAAACAGGAAACAGTAGAAGCGGATATACATATATCCTGAATGAAATGGTTGTATACCTTTCCAATAGTATTGACTGCTTCTCAGTGGGTACCATCTGCAGTCATTCCATTTTATCATTCTCCTCTACCTAATGCAATATACTTGTAGCATAGCACAAGAAACTTTAATATCTAAGGAATACTGCCATCAGTTTTCATTGTCAGAGTCCCTCCTGGCAGTGAAAAGTGCAGCTTATTTCTCTTCCATAGATGTTTCCTTCAATATAGATGCATGTTCGATGTAGGGCTTTAGGGAGGGAGGGAGTTTGCTCTTATAGTGCTGAAATGTCTTCAAAAAGCGGAAATCCTATTTTAATCTTGTACTATAAGTAGTTGCAACTAGTGATTTAACATCACAGCTCAGCTTTTTACTGTGCCTCTAACAACCAGATATTTTTATGCTCAAATATACCACGTTATTTTGGAAACTTTAAGCATTTGTGTTGTATACAGAACTGCTGTATGGCTTTAGAAAGTGTTCCTTATGACATCTATTAAACGGTGTGCAATTAGCATTATGGCTTGGCAGGGAATCAATCATTAGGTTTTTCTGAAACTCCCAAATTATAGTAGGGGTGGGGGGGAATCTCCAGAAAATCTTCAAAAAATCTTCAAGGCCTCATTATTCTGTCATTCTCTTTTTATATATATAAAATTTTATTTGCTTTTCTGTTACATATTTCACGTATATACAATAACCATCCAAACAATTTAATAGTCTCAACTTCCCTTCAATGGTTTGTTCAGTTTCCCATCTACTCTGCATATTCTTAATATTCCATACCTTCCCACCTCCTTCTTTTTACCTCAATTTACCTTGCACTGCCAAATCTACTCTAACCCTGCTTATGTATTTACCTGTTTACACTGACTTTTAAAATAATCTACAAATATTTCCCAATCTTCCTTATAAGTTGTATCATCTCGAGCTCTTATTCTGCTGGTCAGACCTGCTAACTCTGCATATTCCAACATCTTCATATTCCATTTCTCCTTCCCTGGTACTTTGTTCTCCATTTTGGGGCAAATAACAACTGAACTGTCCAATATTCTATCACTCTCCACATTCACAATTGATAAAAAGGTTACAAATTCAACTGTCTTGATTATTGTGAATGGGCCTGTAAACATGGTTTTGCCTCCTTAGCACGGCACTTGATAGGCGATAGGTCTAACAAAAGCCTATACTGTTGCTTTATGGGGAGAAATCTCTCTTCAGTCTTTGGGATGTCACTAGGGGTGTACTGAAACATCAGCTCCAACTCCATAACCCTTTTCGCAAGCTGTGAAGTTGGACTTTCCCTTCTATCAAGTTGGAGAGCTGCTGCTGGGGGAGAGAGGTGGGCTGGGAACACACGTGAATCCCAGAACATAGGAAGTTGCCTAATACGAGGTTAGACTATTTGTCCATAGACATGTCTCTTCTGCCTGGAAGCAGCTCTCTGGGGTCTTAGGCAGGCCTTTACCTTTACTGCTCCCTGATCCTGAGTATGATAAGGATTTGGACCTAGGCACTTGGCATGAAAAAACATGTGTGCTACCATGGAATCATAGCCTCTCCACATAATTAGTTTTGTCTAGTGGGCATGGGAGATGAGGGAAGAAAACCTTCTCTGCTTTGCCTCAGCAATGCAGGTGCACTCCCTACCTTCTGGAAGGGTTAGCAGCTCCCAACAAAGTAAGGAGCATCCTCCAATGTCTTAGGCCATTAGATGGGGGACCTATGGCTACCTGGATGCTGCAGGACTCCAGTTGCCAGTATCCCTGACAAATGGACCATGCTGGCTCGGGGAGCTGTCCAATATGGAGGAGCACAGATTGCTCAGCGCCAGCTAAGACAAACTGAGTGATGCTCTATTATCTTTGTGTGCTCTTCTGGGAGCCATAGGGAAGATGTAGTTTGTTCCGGTTCTATAATTAAGGAGCATCCTGAAATTCTGCAAATGGTTTCTGAGGGTTTCTTCCCCACTTCACCCTAAATTACAACTGAAGTTTTGTCTCTATGGTATGTTGGTTCAGGTCAAGATGTTGTAGCTACTAGGGACAGAGAAACAGGATCTGCACGAAGAATTTAGGCATAGAGAAAGCCAAGTCAGAGAGGCAGAATCACTTAAAATTTAGTTTCCTCTTTGGGAATCTGATGCAGGACTAATGGTTGCACTCCTATCTACATTAGAAGTCAGCTTGATTCATACAACCATTCTGAAGTTTCCCCCAGATCTTAGTAGTGGCTTTATCAAAAGCTTGAGGGTCTAAAGTAGGTAGCCTCAAAATCACTGTATGCAGATGATCCTTTGATTCGATTGCATTTATTGGGTGTCATGACATAGCAACCCAGTGATCTTTTCACATCATAATCCATTTATGGCTGCATCATTTCCTATTTTGCTAAGGTTTTTACTCAATTGCTCCCTGCAGTTAAGCCATTTTGTATTTATAGTATGTCAAATCCTCCTCTCGAGAGTTACAACAGTACAACCCTATTACTTCGGTGGGATTACAAAGATTTCATGAGGGCCTAATTTGGCCTATTTTGGATATATACTACTTAGCTAACAGAATGCAGGCGACAAGATGGAGAATGTCTGCTCTTCTTATAGAAACTTAGTAATTACTCATTTTATTCTCTCTCTGTCTCTCTCTGTGTCTCAAGCTATGTTGAGAAGCTTTGACAAGCACGTTTTCTTAATGGATTAGACTAAAGAAATCTGACAAAATAAATTTCAGCAACAGAAAACTGAGAGTTGACACAATGAGCCTAGGCAGTGGCAACTGCTAAGGTTTCCACAGAGCACACTTTCAAGAGTCAGTTTGACAAGTGTTTGGAGTGTTGCCAAACTAATGGCAGAATCAACAGTCAACAGAGGTTTGCCTTAATGCTTGTTCAGTACAAACTCACCCACTGCTCCAGATGAATTCAACAAAATAGTTCATTCAGAAAGCCAGTTCAACATAGCAGTTAGCATGAAAAACAGCCACCCAGTGATTTATTTGGCAAGAAGCTGGCCACCAGAATGACTTGGCATGCCATTGAAAACATAGGGAAACTGGGGTTTCTTGGCATCCCTTGTTCTTCCCAGATTTCATAAAAATATTCACAATGTGGTAAGTTCTAGTTTTGTAACATCAGCTTCCACAGAGCAATTCATATGGAAGGATATCACACCTCAAGAGAATGGAGTAGCTAACATAGTGTTCTCCAGATGCTATGTACTACAAAATCCATCATCCCTGGAAGTTGTATTCCACAATATCTAAAGGGCAAAAAGCTCGATGCCTGGGGTAGAAAATTTATGACTTCGTAATCGGTGCCATCTTACTTTTTATTTAAACTGTGACAACACATCAATGCACTCATTTTCCATTCATTCACTTGGAAGACTGTCGCATGCCAATAGGCACATTTTGCTTTCTAGTCACTTTGCTTCTTTCTAGGTGGCCCTCTCCTGCAAAATTTGACCACGCCTGTTGCCTCTCTGTCATTTCAGACTTGAAGTTATTTTCTGTGCCTTTTGCTACAATCTCTTCCCTGTCCTCTGTCACTCACAGACCACAGCATTCCATTTCCTTTGGATAATGTCAGAAACCCTAAATACACATGTTCATGAAGAGCTTCACGCCAGTCACTAAGGAAAAACTATATGTATAAGATCACTTGCTAATACTATTCCTAGTACTACTCTTGCATCTAAAGAACAGAGTTGGAGAAATAAGAACTCAAAAATCTTGCGATCAGGTAGGGATGCTTGATGAGAGAGGGAGCTTTTGTTGAGTTAATAAATGATCAACAGAAGACAACAAGAAAAGATTGAACATATCTGGAATACAAAATAGGGACTGTACTAAACGTGTACAGGTAGACGAATTGAGAAATAAATTAACAAACACTGCACCTTATTTGAACCAAAGGGGGGGGGGAATTGTTCAAAGTACCATATTGTTCATCTTTCACCACCCTAGCAGCATCTAGATGTTTCAGACTACAGCTCCCATGGGAGTTGTAGTCTGAAACATCTGGAGCACACAGAGCACATGCTGTATGTGCAGAACAGGAACATACACACACTATCCTGAAGTACTGCTGGCAGATGTTCAGGTGCTTTAATGGCTCTTCAGGGTGAACCTGAATTGTGACATGGATTTGAAACTATCATTTTATACCAAGAATCAGTTCCTTTCCTCCTGCACATTCCAGAAAAGAGGATATATGTATTGGCAAAAAGTAAAAAAATAGGACTTCTTTTACAGATAACCTATCACCAGAATCAGTGTAATGTTTGAGGTTCCAGCTGTGCTATTGTGTATAACAGAGCAGCACTTGCAAATGTTTTGAGACTGCCAACAATGAAAACATTTATACATGTCAACAATTTCCAACTTTTTATTTTCAAAAGCTTTGTATTTACAATAATTGACATTAAATTGATGTCTCCTTTTTGAAATGACTTTGTCTAGGCTGGATACAATAATTCAATGAGGGACCAGGAAGCAAGACCATGTTGGAACCAAGAGGCATGAACTTTAATATTGTTTTACCCCAAAGAAAGACTTTACCTGGAAACAAATCAAAACTCTGGTCTTTAAATATAAGGCCCTAAGATATAATGAGATATTATGCAACTAGAACATCTAATTCTTCTTCACCTTTTCTCCCATTATCATGGATGCAGCATCACAGTCAGGTGGCAGTTAAGACCTCAGAGTTGTAATTTCCAGAGAAGCTACTGGGTGGTACCTGGGAGCAGTGAAATTTCCAGGAAAACAAGGTATCTGCATTCTAAAGAGTCTCCGGAAGATCTAGTAACTGGGACAAATGCTCCATGTGCTTTCTGAACATCAGAATCCTGACTGAAATGCAAGTAAGCAGTTGTTATATTTGCTCCACCCATCACAGCCAATTATACCTGAAACAACAGCATCTTCTAAGTCATGCTGTTGTATTGGTTGAGTTTCCACACAATTATTATTTAGAGGAATGTTGAAAATGGCAACGCTCCTTGGATTCAGCCTGCCTTTCTAGCACTTATGTTTTGTCATGCAATGCAAAAGTAAAACAAGACCCCAATAATCAAACAGGACGTGAATAAGGAGAAGGCACATCATGGCAATGCAAAGTCCTGAAAGCTGCCATACAGAAGATGACAATTCAGCCAAACAGAAATAGCAAGTGTCACTTTCTGAATCTAATTGGAGCACCTCAGTGCAGTGCTCTTCAGTTTTACACTCTCCAGCTAACATCTGCTTAGATGTTCCCAATGTACTGCTATGCCTTAAAACAGCTGGCAATTTCTCTTCTCTCCCCGCACTCCCTCCTCACATTATCTGTGGAAGCAAGCCACACAAACACATCGCCTTCATCTGTGACCACAGAAGGAGCATTTATAGCTTGCCTCTGATTAGAGAGGAAAAACAGTGTACAGCACCATTTTCTCTGTTAACTTTTATTAATAAGGATCAAAGATGCCAATTAATAGACTTGGTCCTTTACATATTTTACCTTTGAAAAGGCACATGTTGGTCTTTTTCAAGCGCGTTCCAACAGAAGTAGTCCGATTTCTCAGAACTTTGTGCAGGAAATGGAGCAGCAGAGTAGGTCAATCTGATTAAACACCCCACACCCCTGAAATTAAATTAAAGTGCTTTTCCTTTTAAGTACTTCAAAGCTTATGATTAAAAACCAGAGCAAGTGACACTCTAGTACTGGCTCATAAATGTCATTAAACACTTAATAAAAAGCTGCAGAGGTTTTTCTAGGTCTCTTGAAGCAGCCACTAATTCTTCCTAAGTTTTCCCCCATTGTCTGAAAGCCAGATATGGTGCTGTTGTTTTTTATTTTTTAAGAAAGGTGCTACTTGAGAAGATAATTCCCATAAGAATAAAAGAGAAGAAAGAAATGCAGAGTATCTCACTCTCTTAAATTAAGTTCCATCTCCAAGTATTTCTACTTTTTTCATCTACAGACTCAGCTTGAAGAGAACAATAGACTCTAAAAATAAACATAATATGTAACTGTCTCTCAGGCAGCGTCAAATCCAATGGGAAAAGAGTGATGGGAGTTCTTCAGAAAAGGTTTTAATGAACCTCCTTCTCTCTTGATTCAGAGTATCATTTATTTGTAAAGCAATTGGTCACAGCTCTCTGTGAGAATGATGCTCTCCTGACTGAACCTGCCAAAGTGTTGAACAATAAGGAATAGAAGCATACCCATGTTGGAAGCCAGAAGTAAAAATATTTGTTGTCAGCTAAAATAAAGCACCCTGCATGCACTTGTTTGGATGGACAATATATGGACTAGAAACCTTCATGCTTCAGGTTGTTAGGCACTTAGAAGAGAAGCTTTCCCAAAGGTCAACTTACTTCACAACTGAATATTTCCAAAAATCAGTAGCAGAGTGGCTAGCAAGGATGAAACAGATAGTCTCAAGACTTAATTTCACTTCTGTTTTGAACACACTGGGTGACCTGATACACAATGATATAATAATACTACTAACTTATCACACATGGTTGAATTACAACTAGAAGAAGCAGGCAAAAATGCTTTGAAAACTAGAAAATGTTAGACATAGTCTTCATAACCATATTATTACAAGTTTTCTAAAGTGTGGTAAGACAGTAAGTTTTGTTGCATGCAACCTGCAGCTTCCTCATTGGCATTCTGATACTCAGCACATTTACTTGCTAGAACTGATTTCACTATATCTTCTTCCCAAATAATTAGCTTAGGACCAGTGCACAAAATATGCACTTTTTCACAAGACTCCTCGTAAAATAAAGGTGTTGTACAAATGAAACACTTGATTTGTCACCATTTGTTTACTCAGTCACATATACAGTGGCTAATTAACTGACTCCATTCCAAAGTAGTATTTTTTGCTGTGATGTGAATTGGATCAGCTTATACCAATTAGATTATTTGTCCATCTATTGTCTAGCCTGACTGGTGGCAGCTTTCCAGGATCTCAGGCAGGGGTCGCCTTTCACATCACCTGCTACTTGACCCTTTTTTTAAAAAAACAAAAACAAATACCAACTGAGGTGTAAGGGATTGAATTTGGGAGCTTCTGCAAGCAAACCACATGCTAGCCCAGAGCTTTCCAAACTGTGTGTCGCAACACGCTAGCGTGTCGGCTGCAGTGTGCAGTTGTGTCACGCGGACACTCCCCACGATCCTCCTGGGTTTGGAAATGGGTTAGTTTTACCACCGGTTTGCCAGTAAAACTGACTGACTGTGTTATGAAATGATGCATGTATAAAAAGTATGTCACCAGCATGAAAAGTTGGGAAAGTTCTTTGCTAGGCTATGAAAAGTTGATCCATTTGTGATGCCTCGTTTCCCATATACAATCCATCTTTTGGTGCTTCATAAAGAATGAGCATGGATGTGCAAACTTAACCTTAAAGTACCGCTTTGAATCCTATTTCTACAGCCATGTCAACTTTGCAGGAGGGCAAAATTGCAGAGAAATGAAAGAGTGCTCTGTATTCTGCTTCTGGGAAGATCCCCATCAGTTGTGTCCAGGCTCAGATCTCATTGCTATCTTCAACTGATGCAGCTGCTCATACGGCCCTGTTGTATGGTCACTTACCAAATATGAATATGCACAAACAGTAAGTATCAGTCCTCCAAACAAATCAGTCTTTTGATTTTTAAATTTATCTTTCATACAAACAGATGCATTCGTGCAGATTCATTTTGTATGGCATAAGCTAATGGATAATAGCCCATTTCCATCTCTCTGGCAAATGTGAAATACTTTGTATCTGATATTTATGGAGTAAGCCCCATATGGTATGCACTGACTGCATTCTGGCATACAAGAATATTAAGTTAGTTCCCCCAAATGAAAAAAAAATCCCAGAATGAAAAAACACACTCACAGATGTTACATAGGGCCTTGTTGCAAAACAACAACAAAAGCAATATTTGAGTCTGCTTTACAGGCTATGTCCATAATTCTTTATGAAAAAAGGTTTTAAATATGATATCCTTTTTCCATTTGAGATTCATCTTTCCATTCAGATGCTAAACCTTCAAAATTTCTGAATTCATTTATGCCCCAAATTAAATATGATCTCTTTGAATTATCACATTCATTAGGAACAGCAGAGTGATAGAAGCTGTGAAAACATAGGGAGCCATATGCAATCAGTAGAACTTGGAAAGGCTAATTTTGGATTTCAAAATTCACTTGTTTTTCATTAATCTGTATGTACGCTAGAATACAAAAATAATAGCTATGCTCAGCTGCTTGCAAATCACCTCCTCCGAGTCAGTTTGCACATGGGAATATCAAGTAGGTTGATCGCCTGTGCTTTATTGAAGCAGTCATCACAGTTCCACATACTAAATGCTCCAAAGTGGCAAGTTGTGGCCAGTCTTTGAGATTTCAAATTGTGGGGAAAGTTACATTTGTTTTAATAATCCCCTTTGCTGCATCACACATTTAATATCAGTAAACGTAATATGAAAGTCAATTGTCCAAATTAGTAGAAGTCCGTATCAGCCCATTATGAAGCATTCTTCATAAAAGCAACCAGACATTGGTCTGGCACAAACTGATGCATTACAGTAAATAAACTGTGACACAGGGCCTTTGAGGCACACACGATTTGATGGTATCTACAGCTGGAAAGAGAAGCTTTGTTTACAGCAGGGATCAAGCAAATGAAGGAGAATCTCTCCACCCCTGCACCCTCAAGTTTATTTTATAGTCATTGAAACAGACATCTGAATGGGTGGACTGAAAACAGCTGCTGGCAACATACCAGTTTGAAAGTACTGGGGATCTATTCTGACACAACGGGGCCATTGCTTTTCTTAACCTAGAACACTCCAAACTGATATAGCATAGTGTGGTGTTTCAAACAGCCTTCGCCATCTTTGTGTGCCAAGATGTTGCTGGACAAACATCCTCATCATCCCTGACCATTGGGGGCCTTTCACAGGTAGTGGGACTCTGTAGTCATTTTCTCTCGTCTCTGCTGATCAGCTGTTTCCTGCCAAACAGCTGAGCAACACAGGGGATAAATGGGGGGGGGGGGGGTTGCCTGGAAGTGACCACAAGGGTAATCTCCTCCAGCCCTCTGCAGTACAAGAATCACAACTAAAGAATCCCTATCAGATTGCTATCCAACCTTCCAATGTAGTCTATTGCACTGTCCAACAGCACCTACATCTGAAACCTCAGGTGAGGTTCCTACCTTTCCTCCCCACATTCTGCCCCCTGCTACTTAGCTGATTGGCAGAAACCACTGAGCAGTGGGGGAAATGGGTCTGTGGGGGGAGGGGGTCTGGGACTGAGCACTGCTTTATAGCTACACACTTACCCTTCTCTTGCACTTTCCAACTGCAGTTACTGAACTGCCGTCAGAGAGAGCCCTCTGCTTTCTATGAGCTCCATAGCAACAAGCAGTTGTTCAAAGGACACCTTTAGACCTGGCCTATCAATGCAATGTTTTGAATCTGCGGATTCCAATGGGCTCCGAGTGGCCTCTGCTTAGTTAACAAAAGGACAGCTATTCATCTGTGATTCAGATCTGCAAGCGTATTCAGCTGAGGATGTTCAGACTTTTATGGCATGGCCATCTCACCTTCTCTCTTGACAAACAAGTGAGGCTTAATTTGAGCCAGGGCCCTGCAGCACAATGTATGAAGTTTCAGTAATGGAATACTTTGGAATGATAGTAAGTACTTATGAGCATGCACGGGTATTATTTCCTTCATTCAATCAAAATAAGAGCTACATTCCAACCCACAAGTTGGATCTGGCTGGTCCATTGCAAAGAGCAAACCAATCAAATTTCTTACTCATCCCCAATATATTTTGGGACATGGAGAAAATAACAAATCCATCTGCTTATTTTTAGTCCTGAACCTGAACCAGGCTAGAGAAAGATGTGCCATAATGTGAGTGAAGAATAGTGAGGGCTAACAGGGCTACCATGCTTCCTTATGAAAAGACAGCCAGTGAACTGCACACCCATTCTGAAGCTGTTGAAAGTTGACATGATAGGGATGGATTCTGTGAGCTAATACCAGCTGTGATCATATTTCCACGGAAACCACTGAGAGGAGGAAATCACATTGACTGTGGTGCATAGTATACCCTCTAAGTACGAATACAGTCTATGGACAGTTTCTTTGGTTTTAGAAAGTCGAAGGAAATTAGTGTCCTTCCCTTCACATCCAGATGCATGTGAAAAATGCTAATTTTCTGCCAGCCGAAGATGCATTTTTATGTGGGGTGGGAAGGAAATTATCTTAAAATTGAAAATGCTTCGCTTTGCTACCAAAGTGCAAGAACAATTTCTCACTAGGCTTGCTGGCAGAGAGAGCTTATTTGGGGGAAAGGGTGAAATTGTGCCACTTAAAGTCGGTTCCTGAAGAGCAAGCTCTTAAAGCCACCCAAATCTCAAACCTAAACTTACCTATATCTTAAACACACAGCCTTGTATGTAACTCTTGGGAGATTTTCGCCAAGGGATGCTGATTTCTGTATTGAATGTAGCCCTTATGAATATTATTACACTTCAAGGCAAGGTCAGTGCATGATGCAGCCACTAGTTGGGTCTGATCTGTGGCCAGATGGGTGACTGCTTGTGAACCCTCTGCGCATTGCCGCAAGGGAGCTAGGATTAAAATGTTGTTATGTAAAAACATATACTATTGAGAGATTGAATCCATTTTAAACTGAATGCATATTGTAGGTTTTATGTTGTAATTTCAGAATATAAACTTAGTGTGAAGTTTATGAGAAGTGCCTTAGTTTGATTGGAGTCTTTCTTTTGGAGCACTCCGTCTAGAGCAAGAAGTTTCCACGTTAATGTTTAGGATTGCTCCTTCAGTAAATACAGAAGTAAAGCTAAAGGGACCCCTGACAATTAAGTCCAGTCACGAACGACTCTGGGGTTGCAGCACTCATCTTGCTTTACTGGCCGAGGGAGCAGGCGTACAGCTTCCGGGTCATGTGGCCAACATGACTAAGCCGCTTCTGGCGAACCAGAGCAGCGCACAGAAACGCCGTTTACCTTCCCGCCGGAGTGGTACGTGCTTTCGAACTGCTCTGTTGGCAGGAGCAGGGACCGAGCAACGGGAGCTCACCCCATCATGGGGATTCGAACAGCTGACCTTCTGATCAGCAAGCCCTAGGCTCTGTGGTTTAGACCACAACACCACCCGCGTCCCTTAAATACAGAGGTAGGGATGAGTAAATAAAGACACCAAACCTTAGTAAGAAAAGAGGTTGATGAGATTAAGAATTTCAAAGGAGGGGCCCAGGGGGAGTGAGGGGCAATTTATGGGATTTTGCACTTCCCATGAGGCAGGAGTCAGAGCTAGAAAGTGGGGAGAGATATAAGCAGTCAGAGATGGGCAAGGAGCTAGTGCTGGAGGAAGGAAAGAATGTGCCAGGAGCAGAAGGAGATGGATCCTGAATGGAGGGTGTGGCAGAATCCCCTCTGTCTGCTCCCCTGCTGTCCCCCAAGACCAGGAGGGACTTGAAGAGGCAGGCACAGTGACAACTCAACAACTTCCGTGTCAAAGGAGTTGCAGGTTGCTTCTGAAGGTGTGGCCAGATGAGGGCACTTTAGTTTGGGGTGGAGGCATGGCCACCCATTGCTCCAACAGTCCAGCTTGGAGCATAAGCCCAGAGAGGGGTGCCAGCTGCTGTGAAACACGTGAACAAAGCTCATGGACCACTTGTGGTCTGTGGCCCACAATTTGGGAGCCCTTACCCTAAAGAAGCATGTCTCCCATTCTTTTTACATGTATTGGTAGACATTGCAGGAAGGCGGGCAAAAAGAAAAACGTAGTGTTCTGGCTAACAAGACTTATATCCCCATAGCTTAAGCACATCCTTTGGCTCTAATGCCCAAAGTGAACACTTTAGTAATATGCAATTAAAATCAATTCCTGCCCCCTCAAAAAAGTGGGGCAGCTTTGTCACTGTTTCAATGGACTATTTCTACATTGGCAACCGCACGCTATGCTACCTTCTGACAAAATATCAGCTTTTTATCTTTCGTGAGATGCTGTCAGCAGCTTCTAAGTAGTATTCTGGTAAGCACCTGGCATATCTCTGGCAAGCACATTTGATAGAATGCTAATGAGCAGGTATTCCGGTAAGTAACCTGTATTTAGGGAAAGAGATTGTTCCTTGCATCCCTACCCCAGTTCAGCTGCACAGGCCTCGATGGAGAGATTTGGTTTGCAGAAACATCTGAAAAAAAAAGCAACCCACCTTCGATGCCAAACAAAATTTTGGAGTGAAGACAAAATGCTATAGAACTATTCATCCCGCAGAAATAATAATTATCATATCTGCATGTGCAGGTGTGGTTGCCCCCCCCCCTTTACACCCTGTATGTATAAAAAAGCCAGTACTGCAGATATAGAGAAACTTTGAAGCATTTGACAGTCAAGCCTATACCGAATGGCTTAAAACCCTGCCAGTGTCTCAGCTAAAATGTCATCTTCTTTTCCTGGCCTTGACTGTTCCCATTTGACTCCTTTGTTTGTGTTCCGTTTCCTATTGATAAATTTATTTATCCAGGTGCTTCTATGCACACATTATTATAATAACTGAGTACCCGAAGGGGATGGCAGGCACAGGTATGGGAGCTTGTAAACCAAAGACTGCAGTAAGTCATTCCCCTGGTGGTCCTTGAGCTTCTCCCTTCCTTTGTTGTTTATTCATCTCTGCTCAGCTGGCTGGGTTCCCAGGATGACTCCTAAATTTCCTGCTGGCTTCCAAAGTATTGCCATTTGTTGATCTCTGTGCTCTATAGACTTGCATTCAGGTTGCCTTGAAAGCCAGTGGCTTCCATGCACTTCACAACAAAAAAAATGCTAAAATCCGTCCTGATTCAGAGATGGCAGC
Organism: Podarcis tiliguerta; assembly: GCF_965153285.1. Lineage (NCBI taxonomy): Eukaryota > Metazoa > Chordata > Lepidosauria > Squamata > Lacertidae > Podarcis > Podarcis tiliguerta. The sequence goes on along the minus strand of NC_139542.1, from coordinate 44,873,799 downwards.
AAACATGGCTCTTATACGTTTATATTAAAACTGTATACTCTTCTTTTCCACTCCTGAAGGAGTTACTTTAAAGTGACTAACAATACAATAAAAACACAAAAATAAAAACAAGTCCATCATAAAAACACAACTAACCAAACCCCACCTGAGTTGACAGCATCAAAAACAATGTTTTTAAACACCCAGAAAACTATAACAATAAACACATTTAAATAAATCAAGCAGCAACAGAATCCAAAAGCTTGTTTGAGATGAAACATCTTCAGATGTTGATGGAACATGAATAGAGAAGAAACTGACCTAACTTCTTTATTAAGTGTTCAGATTTGTAGGGATGCATCTCTCTGATTTCATGGTATAGAGAAAGTGTTGCAAGGTAATAAGACACATCAGTAAAGTCTGCATCTTTGTAGATCCTAGCTGGTCAAGTTATAGTGACCATGATGATAACAATGGTGATGATGATCATAATGATACATAGCACTCCTCAGGTTACTTAGACAGAAGGCAGGTCACTTCCCAAAGAGTTTGCACTCTAGACTGAAGGAGAAACAGAGACAGACTTGGGGGGAAGCGGGAGAGGTAAGAGGAAGAGGGAGGTAAAAATGTAACAAATGGATGACAATCATCCACACACACACTGGTGCATGCAAGAGCTTGTAAGAAGCATGTGCACACAGCTAGGGAGATATCAAGTGTCAGAAGACTTATCACAAGCAGATAAAAGCTGGTGACGGGCGAAGCTGAAAACGTGGAGATGGTTAGTTAGAGAGGTACCCATGGTGTGTTTCCTCATAACCTTAGAAATGTGTGAAGTCACATAAAGTTATAGTAGACCCTTGTAGGAGGCTATAAAGTTATAACTGACCCTTTGGCTGGAGGCCAAAGCTTATTTGGCATTTGTTGGGGAAAGACGTATACTGCCACTGACCTCCAATAACCACTTACGTTAGTTATAAAGCTAGAAACCAGGAAAGCTGAAACAATTCTTAACATGCAGATGTACGCTCATTTGGTGGCCAATCTATGCCTCATTTGGGTTTGTGGCAAACTTGTTGACTTTATCGGAAGCAGATTGCATCACTTAATGGCTTGCATCTCAGTCAAGGCTATGTTTTCTTCTCTTTCTTCTCCATCCTCATTTCTGAAGTATATGCACTCAATTAATAGCCTTGAATGGGAATCTCTCATATCCTTGTTGGGAGAGAGCAAGGAAAGCGATCTTCATCAGCTCTACCAGCTGATACAGCAGCACGTTTGCTCTCGTTTGTGTGGGCCAGTAAAGCTTTAATTAAATTTTTCTGCAACTGAACTCAAGAGAAATCATGAAATTAAGATGCAATACCTACAGGGGCTGCATTTGTCCTAAAAGCAGAAATCAATGAATGTTTGAAGAATCCTATTGGATCAGGACAAAGGCCCATGTAGTATAGCATCCTGTTCTCATACTGGTCACTCAAAAAAATGCCCAAAAGTAGGACTCCAGTACATCTATCTTCTCACTTATGATTTCCAGCAACTGGCATGCCAAGGCATACTGCCACAATGTCAAATGGATCATCTCTGTCTAAATGCTTGTTGACATGCCTATAGCAATCTAAAAGACTAGAGAGATAGGACTTACCCTTGCAGAAGCCATAATTGTCCTGCTTCAGCAACTAGAAGCTTGTTTGGTATACAAAGGCTGTAGCCCTTTTCAGACACGTGCAGGGCAAAGAAACAGACCACATCATGGAACCAGACTGCTTCCCCTACCTGCAGACATTCATAACAATGATAAAGAGCCACTGTACATATAGATGTACATGTGAACCTTTGCAGAATGCCTGATCATGCAGAGAGAGCCCTCCACACATACAACAAAACACGCAATAGCTCTCTTCAGATGTTTGGATACCTTACCCAACCTAGTGCCTTCTGAGTGTTTTGGACTACAACTCCCATCAGCCACAGCTAGCATGTCCAATAGTCAGGAATGACTATAATTGTAGTCCAAAACATCCGAAGGGCACCAGGTTAGGGTGAGTAGTTTTAATGAATGCCCATAGGTAGGGTAGGAGCCTACTACTAGGATCTCACTCCCTACCTCTGCACACATTAATTTATGCAAACATTTGGAAGAGGCTTGTGTGTCTGGTGGAGCAAAATAAACAAGAGCTCTGCTGTTCCTGATGTTTTCATGACGCTTATAAACAGCTGCCCTGTTACTTTGAGGATTTCCACAGTGCACACACATGTTCCTTGTGGAATTTGGCTCCTTTCAACATTTGAATAGCCCTGTATGTAAGAAGAGAATCAAAATCCAAAACCTGCTTTTCCTCCAGGCTGGTTTTGACTGCAATATGCATGGTATAGCCAGCATCATATTATAAATATACAAAGAACCTGAGATTTTCCTCAGGCTACGAAAACCACAGGCCTTAAAAAGGAGCAGGGGGCATTGGAACACACACACTTCGCAGATGTACCCTACTAGCTATGAGAAAAAGAAGTGGATTCTGTTAGTTCTATTTTAGGATTTTGCCCAAAGCTTTGAGATATCAAAAGCCTAGGGACTAGGGAAGCAGAAAGACAAGATGTGGTATTGCCTAACTGGCCAGAAGAGCATCTGCGCCCCTGTAGGCTTTGACCTTTCAATCAGAAGATGCTCAGAAAAGCTTGTTCAGCTAACTGAATTGGTTCCATAGGAAGAAATACACTTTTCAACAAATGGGATGAGTCTCACTTGCTGGTTTGAACTCTGGCCTTCCAGTGCAAGCCAATGTTTCTACCTCCTGCTACAAAATAGTATTATCCAGGCTTAACATTCATGCCTTTTGTATTCTCTGCAGCATTTGAAAGCTACACAATACTTAGGGAAGTTATCCCAAAAATGAAATAATAGAACCAGGTGGGTAGATGAATGAGTACTTCTAGGAAGCAGTTCTGCACAGCACTCGGGATCAGTACAGCATGGAATGAAGTTTGTTTCATGCTTTTTACATTTTTTTACAAAGTCTGCAACAGCAAATAATACACAAGTCCCACCAAAATAATTTAGTGCAAGCAATATACCTTAAAAATAACAGTGAGTTTGAATCAATATAAAATATTATTTTGTGGCACTATTTGACCAACTTCAGGGTTATTTCTAAGCAGTTTCCATTAATTTCTAATCCTTGCTATTTCATGAAAACTTTACTAAGAAATTACACTATATTACATTAGAAAACGAATGGTGGCTTGAAGTCATACAAAGGCAACACTACGAAAGGTCAAAGTGAGGTGCAAATTATATGTAATAGTAGAGACACCTTCTAAAAACCAAAAACCAAATCAAGAAAAATGCAAGTTATACGCCTTGTATTCTTGAGAGTTCTGTTTTTCTTTCTTTGCTGCTTCAGCTGCTCTGTCATATTCCTACTCCCCCAAATGAATTAGTTCAAGCACTTAAAGGACCATCTTGCCTTTCACAAGAGAATGGTAAAATCATTGGGAAAGTCACTGGAGTAAACATATTTCCCCAAAGGATGTGAATCTAATGAAAGAGTTAGTGTACCTATTCTAGAAGTCGATTGTCATGCAAACTCTCAAGAACATTTCTGTAAAAGTTTAAGCTATTCTCTGCTCATTGCAGTGGAAAGTTCTGCAATGGAATGCTCAGCACAAAAGAAGCCTCTATTTAAATAAGGAAATAAGGATGTCCACATCCTGGACTGATGAATGGAATGTGTGATTGGCTGCAACAGATGCAGTTATATGCACATACAACTTCATTTGAAATCAAAGGGTCTTGGTTCTAATGATAAGGGCAGGGTTTTTTGTGTTCATCATTGAACATTGAACATGATAAGCAAATACAGTAAACAGAATCTACATTTTGCGCAGATTTCATGACAGGAAAAATGTAACAGAATGATGATACAAAAATTATATGACCAGGGAAGCTTCTTAAAGTTATTCAATAGCTCAACATCTTGGGGGGGGGGGGGTGAAGAACCATAATTTAGAGAACTGCCCAGAAAGCCAAAGCCATGTTTACAGAATTGGGCAAAAAAATAAATCAATCAATGCGGTGATATAAAAAACATTCATATAACCATTTTCAAAAAACAGTTTTCAGTGTTGTCAAAATCAGATTATAATATATTTAAATAAAGCAATAGCTTCCATTGTTTTTGAGTTATGTGTGCATAAAGGTAAAGGTAAAGGTACCCCTGCCCGTACGGGCCAGTCTTGACAGACTCTAGGGTTGTGCGCCCATCTCACTTAAGAGGCCGGGGGCCAGCGCTGTCCAGAGACACTTCCGGGTCACGTGGCCAGCGTGACATCGCTGCTTTGGCGAGCCAGAGCCGCACACGGAAATGCTGTTTACCTTCCCGCTAGTAAGCGGTCCCTATTTATCTACTTGCACCCGGGAGTGCTTTCGAACTGCTAGGTTGGCAGGCGCTGGGATCGAACGACGGGAGCGCACCCCGCCGCGGGGATTCGAACCGCCGACCTTTCGATCAGCAAGCCCTAGGCGCTGAGGCTTTTTACCCACAGCGCCACCCGCGTCCCATGTGTGCATAAGCGACTTCTAATAAATCTATTTTGCTACTTCATCCTAAAAACGGTAGCCAAAGCATGTGAAAACCTGCAATAGTAATAATAATAGTAATAACAATAATAGTTATTGTTCTGTCCGTCTGCCATAGCCACTATGGGTGGCTTCCAAAATAATAAAAACACAGCAAAACATCAAACATTAAAACTTCCTGATACCGTGTTGCATTCAGATGTCTTTGGAAAGTTGTAGAGTTGTTTATTTGTTTGTCATCTAATATTCTCAAATACACTTTTTATTTTTATTTTTAGAAACTGGCAAAATGAGGATGTTTCTTGGGTGAAAAGATACCTGCATTTTCTAACAATATTTATTATTCATTCATTCATTCGAATATTCATAAACTGACAACTCATAAAAAATATCAAGGCAATGTACAATAAAATCATGAAAACATCATAAAACTAGAACATCATAAAATACAGAAATGATCAATACTGAATCATATTAATTCTCTTACAAAACATTGGCAAAACAAATATGTTTTCAGCAGGCAATGAAATATCAGTATTGTAGGTACCTATCTGATTTCAATAGGAACAGTGCTCCAAATTACTGGTGCCACTATGTGTGGAAACTAAGTGAACATGAGATAACTGTGGGACAGTCAAGAGAGCTTCTCCAGCTGAGCACAGTGATCTCACCAGTGTAAATTGGCAAATGAGTCCTTCAGGTAAACTGGCCCTAGGCCAGGCATAGGCAAACTCGACCAGATGTTTTGGGACTACAACTCCCATCATCATCCCTGAGCACTGGTCCTGTTAGCTAGGGATGATGGGAGTTGTAGTCCCAAAACATCTGGAGGGCCAAGTTTCCCTATGCCTGCCCTAGGCCATTTAGGGCATTGTACAATAATACTAGTACAGAGCTTTCACCACCACAGTAATACAGAACTCTTTTGGCCTGAATCAACCTCAAAGGTAGTCCCTCATAGAGTGAAGTGCCATAGTCCAGTCCAGAGGTTACCAATGCCAACACCACTGTGACCAAATTATCCCTATCCATAAATGGCTGTGACCAGCATACCAGCTAAAGAGGAGGGGGGAAACACTCTTAGTCACTGAGGACATCTGTCCCTAAGAATACTTCCAAGCTGCTCCTTCAGGGCAAGTGCAATCATGTCAAGAAAAGGGAAGCTGCCAATTTCTCAAAGTTGGGAACCACTCACTCACGGGGTTTCTGCCTCACCAGGTTTCAGTTTCCATTTATTAGCTCTCACCCAGCCCAACACCAGCTCCAGATATTGGTCTAGGAGTTCCACAGGCTCACCCAATTTAGATACAGTGGACGCTCAGGTTGTGAACGTGATCCACAAGCCGCAGCGTCTGCAACCCACAGCGCCTATGCACACGCGCGTTGTGATTTGGCGCTTCTGTGCATGCGCAAAGGACAATTTAGTGCTTCTGCACATGTGCGAGACCAAAACCTGGAAGTAACCCGTTCTGCTACTCCCGTATTTTGGCGCGTCCATAACCTGAAAACGCGCAACCTGAAGCAGCTGTAACCCGAGGTATGACTGTATTGCAAAGAAGTAGAGCTGACTGTCATCAGCATGCTGGAGACAATTTGCTCTGAATTGCCTAACGACTTCTCCTAACAGCTTCAAAGTAGATGTTAAAAATCTTTGGGGCAAGATGCCAGAGGGACAACAGCCAGACAGCCAGCCAAAGCCACTCTTTGTGAACAGTGCTGCTTGTCATATTTCTGGCAATGCACGATTTTTGCCAAACTAAGCCAGGTTCCAAAGTACTACCAAAACAGCAGCTCCCCATGCAGCACGTTGAACAGCTTTTGAAACAGAGGATTTCAGCACAGTTTGTGATCCAGCATGAGAATCAACTTTGCCTAAATGGAAGGAAATGCAAACATTCTGCTGGGCTAATGCAAGTCCCTTCCGTGAGCAGAAGTGCCCTTTTGGATCAAAGAATGTAGGCAGGTCTTCAGCTGAAAAAGTAAATCTAAGTTTCCTTGATCCATGTAGGCCAGTGTTCTTCTTTCCTAGATCACCAGATTATGTTGAATTACATGTCCCATAATCCCATCAATTTAGCCATTGGCCAGGGATGATGGGAGTTGTAGTCCAGCAACATCTGGGGACCCAAAGTTGAAGTGTAGGCTGCAACACCATAAGATGTTCAAATAAATTCTTCTCCTATACATCACAAACGGTTGGGAAATGATGTTGGCCTGTCTTTAGAGCAGCAACGAAATCTTCCCATTATGCAGAATGCTACTTGGTATGCTGTACAAGTTAATGAAACTTTGATCATACGTTGTTATGATGGTTTCCATGTCAGTTTTCAGGTGCATCAGATGACTTTGAGCCACTCTTTTCATTCTCCTGTGTGCTTTGCCGTTATTATTTTTATATACCACATCCTTTACTTTGTTTAATGGTTCTCCGAGTTCTAGTTTTATATTTTGCTAGAATATTAAAAT